>NC_088295.1:61639621-61939621 GCF_032854445.1 Liolophura sinensis | reverse complement strand
TTCTCCAGTGTTCTGGTAATTGATGATTTCCAAGGAGGTTATGCTTTTGCTGGTGTTTTTCTGTCTGTCTGTCTGTATGTTTGTTTGTCTCTCAGCAACTTTCACGGAAAAAGATATGTGCATTGATTTGGATGAAATTTTGTGCAGATGTTGGCCTTGAGGACCAGTGTATTGAATTTTGGCGGTGATCTGGTCATCCGGATCTAGTAATTTTTAAAACCGTTCTTCATCCTTATCAGATATGACGGAGTGCCTTCTAGTAATGAGAGTGATATTGAATTTCATTGCAGAATGGCGACCTCCATGATTGAATAATGATCGCCATAAAAATTGTAAACTTGATAGAAAGCGCATTTAAAATCTCATTCCTAGAGTATCACTTGATAATGGAAGCCTTCTCACAATTTGTTTCTTGCATACAATGCATTTCGTATCTCTAATGGTCTAATGATCAAGTTGAGGCGCTTCGTTGTTGTTAAAGTTCCAGCTCGCTGCGCTTATCAGACCCTTGATGAATGAGATCGCATGTTCGAGCCCAGCTTTCGCTGTTTCGGCTTCAAGTCAAAAGGATGCTGTGTTTTCTGACGGACGGTTGAATGTATTATTTTATCATATGGCTGCAAATTATCCACTTGCATATGACAGACTTGTTCTGATGTCCCAACAGAATACCTTCGTTGATGTTACGAGCTATTTTGAGATCTAGAGCATAATATTATGTTAGAGTGATATAATTTATTTAGGCACTATTCAAGAAACATAATATTATGTTAAATTTAACCGATTAATATTTTACAGAGCAAGTTGCCCAGAGGTGTACGGAAAGTTGATTTCAATACTAGTCTTATCTCCTTACAGTTGTGAAACCTCTTGTTATCTTTCAGGTAAGAAAATTACCTTGGGGCCCAGGTGTAATATTTGGAGGACTTTGCCTGGTGCTGACTTTCATTTTATTCTTTGCACCGGAAACACGCGGTCGTACTCTCCCACAATGCCTGGAAGATATCGAAGCCTGGGAGAGTGACAAGAAGCAGGGATCTGTTAGAGAAGAGGAAAATGCCTCAAAACCTATTTAAAGGAGAATTGACCCGTGTATGAAAGTTGGTATCTTCCTGCATCGACTTGTTAGCGGGAGATCAAAAACAATCATATTTAAACTAACACGTTGCCTTTATGTATCATCATTGCTACAAGAGCGAAACGTGAGTTAATAAAAGGATAAAAAACGGTGTCCCTACGCATGTAAAAAATATAATATTGTAATGGTTTAAACTTGTGATTAAAATTTGATTTTGGTTCCGTATTATATATGTAGGTAGGTGGAGTATTTTGTTACCCGATTTATCATGTGATTATTACAGATTCTTGCATAGTGTCTTAGATATCGTCTTTCAATTAAACTACAACACTACAGATAAGTCAGTGTTTTGTTTGGACCATTGCGCTACAACCAGACATCATCGATATATGACCACGTCATATGTGGGAAGCATCTAGGAAACAAATAAAATCCCGTCAAACCTGGAAAACTTTCTGCCTGAAGTCGATTCGAACTCTCGACCTCACAGATTTAGGACTGCATGGTGTTGTAAGCAACGAACAAATATTTATTTGATTGGTGTTTTTACGCCGTACTCAAGACTATTTCACTTTTACGACATCGATCAGTATAATTGTGGGAACAAAACGGGCAGAGCCCAGGGGAAATCCACGACCATCCGCAGGCTTTCCCAACGAGCGAGTACACTTTAGACGAATTATTCTGATTTGTGAAATACTTTTAGTGTATATGTGTTCGAATCCCGCTCACCAACAAACAAGCAGCCCACAACTTGAAATGCCCTCGAATTAACATTAGACATAATCGCGCCTGCCATGCAGATGGTTACTTCATCAGTCTGCATGAGATATGCGTGATAAACGATCGTGGTAGGCCTACTCGTGTATAACGCCATCACTGTTTGTGGGGTTAGACTCAGTGACTCTCGTTGCGAGCGTTTGCACCGTCCATCGTTTGTTGAAGACCACTTGCATGTGTGCCACCTGTAAGATGATTGTGCAAATCTGTACGTCACATGTGGGAAGGCCGCTTCTGTGGCCTAATGGTCGGTGTCTGGGGATACGCAATCAACCCCAAATTGGGTCATGCCAAAGACTTTCAAAATATTACCTGTTGCTGGATGGGGAGTCATGTCTGGTGACTTCAGTGTGATATTTCCATGGCGGCAGCATTTTGGCGTCATGGACTTGCGCTGCCACAAGAAAATACAATAAATGTGCTCACCTATAGTGACGTTTCATTTTCATGTGACGAATTGGTAAGAAATTGTGAGAAAGTTCGTCATAAAAATGGTACAAATGGTACATGGTTTATTAACTCCTGAGGAATTAAAATCATTTTGATTTTGTTATCATACATGCATGTATTCTGGCACGGTTTCCTCCCATCATATTGCTGGCCGCCGTCATATAAACGAAATACATACTGCATAAAACACCAATCTAATAAAAAAATAAATACATGTAAACTGTCTGATGTTGTTTAATTCTGTATATCTCTTAAAATTTAATTTGATTATACTGGAGTTAAACGTCGTACAAAAGAATATTTCACTTCCATATCGGTGGTCAGTTTTAGGAGTAAAACAAACTGGAAGGTCCAAGAGGGTCCACTGACCATTGGCAAAATTATTGACAAACTCTGTTACATGTGGCGTTCAGAGGTTGACACATTACTAGAAGAAAGTGAACACAGAAACTTCATGCAAGACCACCTCAACTATCATAAATATAGGTCCTCTGTTGATCGCTTACTCTCACACCTATAGGATTTACATAACACGAAGGGTTGCGGATCATGAGTATACTGTCATCCCAGGCTGAAACTGAATAAATACCACGCCTCTCCTTGTATTCTGTGAAGAGGGCATTCAGTATATATAACTTCACTTAATTTGTTTGATTTATTTATTTTTTGGGGTGGTATTTTACGCCGTACTTAATAATACTTCACTCATACGACGGCGGCCAGCAATATGGTGGGAGGAAACCAGGCAGAGCCCGCGAGAAACTCAAAACCATCTGCAGGTTGCTGGTAGACCTACGTACGGCTGGTGAGGAAGATAGCAGGAGGTGGATTAAAACTCACAGCGCAAGAATATTTCATAACTCCACTTGACTTGAGGGTTTGCATATGTGACACATGTTAGAAAATGTGCAGATCTATAGATCTATCTCTAATCTTATTTTATACTACTGAATCACCATCCCACCACAATAATCCTCAAAATACATAAGCTACACAGAATATATCAAGAATATGCGCTACTGAAGTGCTTTCAAATTCTGTCTCCTTACCTCGTAAGACAATGACAAGGACTAGAATACGCTGGACCTCAAATTTTCCTTTCAACCATCCAAACTTTGTCACAAAACAAGCCTTTTCTATATCTCTAAGCTCACATTTTTGGGAATTCCTAACAACGGTAGTGTTAAATCAGTCATTTAAAGTTTATTGTGTCAGTTACTTGTGATTAGCCATCCAGTGGTAGAAATGATGATATTTTCAATACATGGAGTGCCCTAGATGACAAACGACGTTTATTGTAAATGTTAATTTACACATGTACATGGCAAATTGAAAGATATGTGCACATTTTACTCATCACATAATCCGATCAGTCTTAATGAATTATACATAACCGTATAAATGTTGTTAAGAATTATTTTGAGCCTTTCACTTCTTGTGCTATTAGAAATATGAACGGAGATATAGTCGAAAATAAATTTGCAGTTAAATGGCATCAGAGACCATTAAATAGGGTTCATATCTGATGCCTGAACTAAAAATATACAGGACAAAAAATAATACTCCCCACACCACAACGCTTAGGTGAATTGTTTGACAGATGTCGCCCAGATGTGTTGTTGGGTCAAATATTTCAAAACTCTGTTAAGAGTGTTATGTATGACTATTTAACGTTTTCATGTACTGTTAGTCTGCGGACCTTTGTGTTATATGTTATAGAGGGGGGGGGGGGGGTTGATTTGCACTGGCGCTTTTCCGGCCGAAAGGGCCGATGCGCGCCAAAACTTGGCGTCATTGAAAATGCTTTTTAGCTGGATAGTATATAAAGGAAGAGTATATTATTTCGGACAAGAAGAAGAAGTTTCAGTACTAGTGCTATGGACATTGTAGCATTATAGCCGACGAATTTTGGGCTTCATGACTAAAAGAAAAAAAAACAAAAGTGTTTGCAGAGGGTCATTATTCACTATGATGACCGTTTCTTAGTGTATAATCCATATTTACAGTACAAGATGGGCAGGTACATGGGTTAAAAGAGAGATTTTGGGAAAGGTGGGCGTTAGAACACTCACGATGTTATAACATATATGGAACACAGAGTGTAGTACAGGAGGAGCTGAACAGTATACATACACAACACCTGGACAAAAAAAACAGTAGAAGCGTCAGCTCACATCAGTTCTGTTCGGGTAAAAAAAAAAAAAACGACAACAACCACTTTAAAAGCAACAAATAGGCTGATCCAACCATGTTAACAAAAAAAAACATTATTAAAAACGACGACATCTGCTAAGAAAATTCGCCAGGGCCTGGAAAGTCTTACTTCGGTTCGCTTTAGGATTTAAAACAGATGCTAACGTAAAATGCCGAAGGCCAATGGAGCGTAAGTCCCGGTAAAGAACACGGCGAGCGTTAGAGTGCCGGGTACACGTAAATAAGAGATGAGCGATATCATCGTTAATTAGGCATACGTCACATAACCCAGATGGGTGCAGATTCATTCTGAATAAATAGGTATTTGTAGGTACATGTCCAGAAATAAGGCGGAAAACTAGCGTTTCATCTCGTCGGGAACGTAATGATATTGGCGAATTTAACAAGACAGAACGATTATACTGGTGAAAAAACCTCCCCTTATTAGCTTCATCCCACTGCCGCTGCCAAATATCCACAAACTTAGGTGCGACATGACTCATGATTTCATTAATGTTTAAGGGCACGTGTATGGATATATCTAAAAAGGATGAAGCTCTCTTCGCCAGGGAGTCTGCCATTTCGTTTCCCACAATACCGACATGAGCTGGTACCCAGTCAAAACTCACAGAGACGCCCTGGTAACGAAGAGCGGTGCATAAATGTAGTATTTCAAACACAAGTGATGAAGAATTATACCAGACATAATTTGACATGGCCTGCAAGGAAGATAAAGAATCGGTAAGTATAACAGCCCTAGAAGGTTTTAGGTCGAGGAGAAACTGAAGAGCACAGATGATAGCTGTAAGTTCTGCTGTAAATACTGAGATAAAATTGGATAATCTAAAGGATTTGGAATATTTTAACTCTGGGACACAAAAAGCTGCACCAACTCTGTTGCTGTCTGGACACTTGGAGGCATCAGTGTATACCTGCAAGTACTGGGATAGGCTTGTATGTATATATTCCGTAGCACATAGTAAGGAAACATTCGGATTATCAGATTTTTTTCTATCATCGTTCAGAGTAGTCGAAATGTAGGGAGGTTCTAGATTCCATGTGGGGAAATCAGGAACACGGGAGGACTGCAAAGCAACATTATCACAATCTAAAGACGAAGATATGTTTTTTGATCTCAAACTAAATGGTAACCCAGCATAACTATTTAAGTCATGCAAGTTGTCATAAAAGGAAGGTTCGAGCAAACGAGACGAAGCATTATTAACCGAACATTTGAGCCTGAAAAAGAACTTGAGGGTGCGCAGGCGCCGACGGATAGACAATGGCCACTCGTTACAGAATACCTGTAGAACGTTAAGTGGTGTGGTGCGCATACCTCCTGTACATATCCGCAGCGCTGCGCACTGGACAGAATCTAATTTTTCTTTAAGCGTAATGCAAGCAGAATCATAGGCTTCACAACAATAATCAAGTTTGGTACGGATGAGAGAGCGATATAGCAGTAGTAATGATTTTTTCTCAGCCCCCCAACATTTTCCCGATACACACCTCATTAAATTTAGAACTTTATCACATCTTGCTATCAAATAGTCAATATGTCTACCCCAAGTAAGCCTATTATCGAATATAACCCCGAGATACTTAAAAGAAGAGGAGATTTTGATCGTCGAGTTATTAAGGGTTAGACAAACATTACCAGTATGGCGCCGTGTAAACACAACAGCTTCTGTTTTAACAGAAGAAAACTTAAACCCCCAGTCCCGGCTCCATTTCATTATATCATCTAGACCTTGCTGAATATGCTTGACACAAGAGGCAAGGGACCTAGAGCAAAACCACATGCATTTATCATCAGCGAAAAGCGTGCAATTTAATTTAGGGGATATGGCATTGGGTAAGTCATTTATGGTTACATTAAATAAAGTGGGAGATAAGACACTTCCCTGGGGAACCCCATTCTCCACCGGAACCATGCGAGAATAACTCTGTCCCACTCGAACTTTAATAAAACGTCCGGACAGGAAATCTTTTAAAAAACCCAACATTTTCCCACCAATGCCAATATTACGCAGCTTAATTAACACCCCAGTCCTCCAAACCATATCGTACGCTTTTTCTATATCGAGAAACACGGCAAGTAAATAATCTTTATATTTAAAAGAGTGTCTGATGGAGGTTTCTAAATTAACCACATGGTCAGTAGTACAACGTTTGTTTCTAAAACCGCTCTGTACTGGACTAAGTATATTGTGTTTCTCCAAAAACCACATCAATCGAGAATTTATCATACGCTCCATGACCTTGCAGAGACAGGACGTGAGGGCTATAGGCCTGTACGAAGATGTGAACGAGGGATCCTTACCTGGTTTAGCAACGGGCACAACAATTGCCGTTTTCCATTTAGCAGGGAGTTTCATACTAGACCAAACGGCATTGTACAGCAATAGTAATATAGTCATACAGTGATATGGCAAATTGTACAACATGGAGTACGTAATAGTATCCTCACCCGGTGACGAATCCGAACATGAGGATAAGGCCTGCTTTAATTCTAGTAAAGAAAAATCATTGTTAATTGGCATGTCATCAAAAAGAATATTATTAAAAGGATGCATTTCTTCAATATTTTCCTTATGGGATATAAACTCAGGAGAATAATTGTTTGAACTGGAAACGAAAGAGAAACTGTCTGCCAAAATATTGGCTTTGTCAATATTAGTAACATAATTACTATTATTATGAACAATAGTTGGGGTGTTATTTGATTTTCTTTTACCTTTAATCGAGTTTATTTTATTCCAGACTTCTTTGGTATTTGTATTTTCAGATAAATTCGAACAGTATTGTCGCCAGTGATCTCTCTGAGTTGTTTTAATCACCCGCTGTGCTACAGCTTTAGCTCGTTTAAATAAAACAATGTCTTGGTATAGGCGAGTGCGTTTTGCACGATTTTTTAAACGTTTCCGATTTTTTATAGCATTAGAACAATCGTCGTTCCACCAAGGAACAGGTATTTTACTAGACACCTTACCTGAGGATTTTGGAATGCATTTTTGTGCAGCCACATCAATGGCATTAAGTACATTATCTGCAAAAATATCAACATCATTATTATACACATCCTGAGAAAAAGACCTCAAACATTCTTCTTTGTATACATCCCAGTTTGCCCTTTTCACACATCATCTGGGAGGCTAGCCTACAGGATTCACATGGTGGTCTATATTACAGGTGACTAGAACTGGTAAGTGGTCGCTAGGACAAGGGCTTATGGTATCAACGAACCAATTAAAAGACAGACCTATATCTGCTGAGCAAAGAGTAAGGTCTAAGTGAGACAGATTACCAGAATGAGGATCTACACGAGTGCCCGTCCCATCATTTAAAACACACATTTCATAATCATTAACTAGAGCAGTCATTACCCTTCCATTGAAATTCGTTGTAATGCTACCCCATAAGGGTCCGTAAGCGTTAAAATCCCCACACAATATATAAGTGCTATTAATATAAGACATAAGAGTATCAAAATCTTTTCTATCAATACGACTAGAAGGATTGTATATATTAACAACACTTGTGGGTGCACCAGACCTCGTAGCAATATTAAAACATTGTGCCTCAATACTGTTAAAGGGAGGTAACTTTAGTTCTGAAAAGGATAGGCCGTCTTTTAGAAGCATGGCCAGGCCCCCTCTCCCGTCTGTATTCCTATCCATTCTACCTATAAAATACCCAGGGTAAGTAAAATCCATATGTGGCTTTAAAAAAGTTTCTTGGAGACATATAACATGAGGAGCGGGCTTAAGATTTTGAATATAACACTTGAATTCCTCTCCATGAGCGCCAAGACCGCAAATATTTTGATGTAACATGTTAAAAGTCATTGATAATAGAGGTAAAACAAGATAGGAATATATATTTATATTATATAAAGGATACATTATGAATGTTCATCATCCGAGGACACAGTAAATAGAATATTGTTCAGTCTTTTAAAATCAACAGCCTCAGAGCCAAGACGACTCTGAGCGATGCTAAACACTACTTGTACCAAACTCTTAGAGTCTTCGATTTCGAAGACTTTTATTAGTATTTCCGAAAAGATGGCGATAAGCCTTGTGGCCATTGTGAAGGACATATCGTCTGTCTGAGTGGGTTCACCACGTGGGGTTTGAGTAGCTATGGACCTAAGGATTGGCTTGACGGGTGTAATCGTAATAGAATGGGGCTGTTCAGGGGGGGGTATCTACTACCGGCCCTTCTGTTAGAGCTCGCTCATTTGACCCCTCTGGGTAAATTCTATGGGGGTTATCTTCTTCACGTACTGATTTTAAAGCATCAGCAAAAGAAATTTTCTTGGTAACCTTTATGAACTGCGCTTTACATACCTGCTTTCTATATGGGCAACCCATATACGCCGAGCTATGGCTCAGGGACCCGCAGTTGACACATTTGGGGCGATCCAGGTTGTGGCATTCATCAAATGTATGGGGGCCGCCACATCTTGGGCATCGCTGGCGCCCCCTACATTCCCCTGAAATATGGTTACACAGAACTGGAACAGTCAAGCCTTTGAATGACGTCACACCCGCAGAGCACAACACAGGGTAAATACAGGCATGGAGGTATAATCCACTTCAGATCAGTCACAGCTCCCGCAGAAGCTCACAAACGAGCCGTTCAGAGACGTAGAGTAATGTCACCTTGTGGCAGAACGAACGTCCTTTGCCAAAACTGAAAACTTCAGTTTAGAGTCCTTGACGACCTTGTTGGTCAGGTGAGGTCAGCGTGTTAAACAAATTACACAGTCCACACTGTATAATCATAATAAAGACCCGAACACCAATAAACGTGACTTCCGCAGAAATTCACATAAACCAGACATCAGTACTGCTGTGGTACACAAACGGTGCCGGCATAAAAATCTGTCCTCCCTAATGAAACTGGCATCACCAGCTCATATAAACATAATGGACTCTATACGAGAGCGTCGCACACTCTCCTGGCTCCCAGTGGATGCAGCAAAAATACCTCCTCCCTGCACAGCAAACACGGCTTATATACGGTCCAGGTGGATTCAACTATTCTTAGACACAGAATTAACAGCCAATGAACAGCCAGTTAAATAAACAGAGCATTGAACAAGGTGCTTTCGGCCAGGTCCGCGCTGTACCTATATAACAGGGCCTGTTATGCTTATAACATATTTCTACTTGCTCAGCTCGATAGAAGGTGTAGATATGTCTGGACGCGGTAAAGGAGGCAAAGGTCAACTTAACCCCCTTTCTTGTACAGGCGTTCATTGAGAGTGGTTTTCATAGTGTTGTATATTTGATATTTTTTGGATTTATTTGTGATAGCTTTCGGTCTTGTAAATTCTAAATTAATTACACACGTTTGTTGCTTAGTATTGGGCTTTTTGACAACAATTTGTTTTTTTTTTTTTTTTTTTTTTTTTTTTTTTTTTTTTTTTTTGGCTGATAAGCAGTCACATCTGATATTAGAAATATAGTTAATCCATAGAAAAAAAGTTCTATAATTGATTGTATATATAGTAATATATAGTGTATATAGTAATATATAGTGTATAATAGTAATATCGTTAGTATTATATAGTAGCATAGGGCTATAAGTTACTATACTTTAGGTATAGTGTACAATTGTGGGATAGGAAATCCTGTACTTACACTGTCTCTTCCACACCTAACAGAGCGCCTTTCGTCTTTTCTCCCTGGCTCGGAGCAGCTCCCGAGCAACTTCTGCTATTTTTAACTGTCGTCTTGTAATAACTCCCCTGTGCATACACCACTATAGTCATTAGTTACAGCCATGGATGACGCAGAAGGAGACGACATGGAAGTCGTGGAAACGCGATCCACTACAAAACGAACGCGCGATTTTTCAACCGATAGAAGCTCCCAGGAAGGGAAGAAAGCAAAGCAGGTGGGTCAGAAGCAGGGAAATAACAATAACAATGTTGTAATTTCATCTATTATTTTCATGGTTTTGGCAAAGGACGTTCGTTCTGCCACAAGGTGACATTACTCTACGTCTCTGAACGGCTCGTTTGTGAGCTTCTGCGGGAGCTGTGACTGATCTGAAGTGGATTATACCTCCATGCCTGTATTTACCCTGTGTTGTGCTCTGCGGGTGTGACGTCATTCAAAGGCTTGACTGTTCCAGTTCTGTGTAACCTGTGTACTGTGTTCGCTAACCTGGCGAAGTACCTGTCTATGACAATTTGTGAATTGTGTGTTTATCCCATGGTCTTTACGTTGGATTTCCTGGAATACATTCCTTGGGATGCAAAGGTGAACTGGAAACTTGTAAAGACCGGTAATACTGATGTGTATGTTGTTGTTGTTGTTGAACTGTCTGTAAAACTGTACGTCTCATTTTATATATAAAGCATTGTTTACATTGTAATATTGAGTCACTGAGTCTGTTTTCTGTTGCTGTTTTCAATCCATGCCTGTATTTACCCTGTGTTGTGCTCTGCGGGTGTGACGTCATTCAAAGGCTTGACTGTTCCAGTTCTGTGTAACCTGTGTACTGTGTTCGCTAACCTGGCGAAGTACCTGTCTAGGACAATTTGTGAATTGTGTGTTTATCCCATGGTCTTTACGTTGGATTTCCTGGAATACATTCCTTGGGATGCAAAGGTGAACTGGAAACTTGTAAAGACCGGTAATACTGATGTGTATGTTGTTGTTGAACTGTCTGTAAAACTGTACGTCTCATTTTATATATAAAGCATTGTTTACATTGTAATATTGAGTCACTGAGTCTGTTTTCTGTTGCTGTTTTCAATACCGTAACAAGAGACAAAAACATTTGCATCCCGGAACAACAGAATCCAAAACAAGTACGCTGTACAGTGTTCCCATGTATGGCAGGAGTGGAAACCAGCATGAGCTAGACTTCACAGCGGCCGCATTGGTGAGAGGCTTGTGGGTCATTAAGCTGCGCTAGCGCGCTAACCAAGTGAGCCACGGAGACCTCTTATAAGGGTAAGATGCGTCGGGATATGATAACAAATGTATGTGAGGGTATACGTTACAAAAAGTTAATACGAGATCACAGGTGCTTTATGGAGAAGTATGCTGCTTAGGTAAAACTCATCATAAAAGATTTGAAACACAGATAGAAAAAAAACTATTTTATATCCATTGTGCCATAATCGAGTGTATTAATTAATACATTTGACAGCTTTGTATGTACATGTGTACGCCTCAAGCAGTTATTCAAGCAGTTGTTTATTTTATGTTATTCTATTTATTTGTATGTAATTGTATAATGTCATGTTTAGAATGAGGTCAAGGTTATTGTTGATAGTTGTCTGTCTCGCTCTATCTATTAAAGGGCCGGGAGATAATTCACGCCTGAAACCCACCACACATAAAATAGCTCTCCTGGCCACTGGACCGAACCTGATGAACTGAGTAATGCATATGTTGGGAGTGAGGGGGATTGGCCTTTCATAGAGAATGGCAGTGAAGACGGCCAAGAGGACTACCGTAACTACGAGAGCACGAAAAAGAAAATAATTTTACCACAGGTTGACTTTCACGAGCAATTCATTAGCATCTTTTCAGGGTAAAACGTTACTTGGAACAAAAAAAAAGTTGACATAAAATTTCGCTACGTAGGACAGGAATCAAAACGAGAACATGGATCAGATAGCCTGTCTACTGGAACAGCCCGGCAAATGGCAGACTAAACAGATTGCTGTTATTCTGCTAGGAATATTTTCCACGGCTGTAAACACTCTGGCGATCGCCTTCATAGGTATGCAATTTCTATTCTTAAATTCTATTGCTTTAAATTGTCATTGATAACCGAAAAACGAGCACGAATACGTGCGATTTTTTGGGTTGAGTTTTTGTTTTAATTTTTAATTTCATGAGTTATAGGGGACAGTTTGTCCGTCATTTAATTTGAGTTCAGAATTAAGATGCTACCGTCGGACCTAGCGGTGGACGGTTGTCGCCGTGGAGGTGGGGTGCGGAGATCAAAGCAGCATCGCGGCGTACAGAGCTGCGCCAGACCACGGAAAGTGTTAATTGTTAAGCTTTTAAGGGCAGTAATTTTGAAGCGTAAAAGCGGTTCCGGTGATTAATGTAGGCGAATGATACGGCCAAGAAGTTTTAAGTACAGTAATAAGATACAACAACACAACGTTAAAATTACTAAACACGATATTCGTCCTCGTTTTGTATAACGAATCTTAGAAGTTCTGGTTGTGAATCGTCTGCAAGTCCTTTAGTACTGTATGCATGGTTTAGTTATTGACTGTAAAATACGTGTATGTTTCCCTGTTTAATCTAGTCGATGTGGATTTTCAAGTACCGTAAATTTCCTAAACATGCGATTATATTTTAGCAGTAACGTATTTATACGTCTGTTTCACAGCTTGAACCACCACCATCACCACTACTACTATCGTTGCTATAGCCACGATCATTGTCACCATCACGATCACATGTTGACTGCATCCACTGAAACAGTGGCTTTTAATGAAGAGTGTGTACAAGCCTTCCTCCTTTAGTTTGAATTTCGCCTGTATTAGTCAAATGTTCGAATTGTTTTTAAAGCTGGCGAACTTTATAGACCACACTGCCAGTGACACGGTATTCTGACCTCACATTTGTTTTGGGCAAGGGAGAACATTGAAAATTCAGCCACAGTTTTGAAGACAAACGGGCTTATGTCAACCAGATATACAGACGCATTCGAGATCGTTCGCCATTCTACGTGAATCCTACGCTACCGAGACAACGCTCGTGTATAGATGGGCGCTATCAGCGTAGTGCCCCCCCCCCCTAAATTTGGGATAATTGTTGATAGAAAAGTGTCAGATATTTAAAAAGTGTTTTCAGATTAAATCTCTACCAATGGTGTAAAAATTAAACACTGCACCTGGAATTAATCAAAACATCCAAAATTTACTCACGTGATAGCTAATCAATATATATATATATATATATATATATGTGTGTGTGTGTGTGTGTGTGTGTGTGTGTGTGTGTATTGTCTGGTCTCAACGGAGGCAGTAGGTACATTTCCATTTTAGAATGATACAGGCGCTCTCATTCAGAAGTGCTACCCATTAAACAAGCGTACAAACATTAGGTCTACAATTAAGCTAAAATATATTTATTTATTTATTTATTTCATTGGTGTTTTACGCCCTACTCAAGAATATTTCACTTATACGATGGCGGGCAGCATTATGGTGGGTGGAAACCGGGGAGAGCCCGAGGGAAACCCACGACCATCCGCAGGTTACTGGAAGACCTTCCCACGTACAGCCGGAGAGGAAGCCAGCATGAGCTGGACTTGAACTCACAGCGACCACATTGGTGAGAGACTCCCGGGTCTCGGAGGCCCCTGTTTAAATATAGTTACACCAATAATTTGTTTTTAAAGGTGAATGATATATGATAAAAAGAACGCATAGGTCTAGAGCTAACCAATGACTTTCATTTCTACAATATTATCAATCAATATTTGATCACAGGCTTTCAACCGAAATTCGCTTGCACGGACGGAGAAAATGATTACAATTATACGGGAGGCAGAAACGCAACAACTGAATTCAATGACCATTGCACTGTGCTGAACGCCACATCGAACACCTCTTCTGCTTGTGGAGGTGGATTTCGTTATCAGGCCTACAAATTGGAGACTATTGTTGCAGAAGTAAGTGACACAGAAACCATTTCGGCATGAGAAAAAATTGATACATTCACTTGAAAAGCGTACAGTTTGATAGGGATTTATCTGCGCAAACTGTTGCATGTGCTCACAGAAGTTAGACTACATTTGGAATATTTAACATAAATAGAAAGATTGTCCTGGGAGCGAAAATTCCTCACATATATCTCGGATACGTTTTATTATTTCTTTAACATATTGTATGTATATTTTGTGGCTAGGTAAGAACGCCATACGCAACTATAGCTATAGTCGCATGCGCTGTAAGCAGTATTTTAATACCTATGATTCTTACGCGCATGCGTATAATTTATGACGCCTTGAATTTCGTTAGATAGTTCGAGATGATACCATTACGTCCTACAATCATCAATTTATTTATCTGACACTGTACTGAAGAAATTCTTAGTTACATGACTGTGATTAGTTTTATGGATGAAGGAAACGGGAAAAGCCTGAGGGAACCAACGCCCTTCGCCAGATATCTGGCAAGGCTGCAAGTCGATGAAACGACAGCTGAATTCGAGTAGTTCGCCTCATTGGTCGCAGTCAGATGGTGCTTTTACCATTGGAACAAGCTAGAGTCCCTTCCTAATTCTGAATCTAACTTATACATGCACATGCATTCACACACTAACCAGTTATTACACATGCAGAATTGTTTACCACCTTGCACATGCTTTAGACAACGATGTTCATTTTTTACATTCAAGAACTTAATTTGTTAATTTTAATAGAAAATGTGTTGTTTGAGTGATGCTAGAATGTATTCTCTTATCTGTGTTATATTCAACATAAAATTCTGTTAGTTTAATGGAAAACATATGTTGAATTAATAGAATATATGTGTTATATTTAATAGCAAAATACATTCTAGCCTCACTCAGGCAACAAACTTTCTCTTGAAATCAACAGATTAATTTTTGAGTGTACTACATTGTCTTGGGATTGTCAAGCTGCATGAAAGCATAATTTTAATACATGAAAATAGCTTAGTTACTTGACCTGTAATACTAAACCACAATCATGCCAAAGATTAAATCAGTTTTGTTTGCTTTGACTTTAATTTCCAGTGGGATTTGGTCTGTGAGAAGGCTTATCTCTCGGAAGTATCGCAAGTTCTGTATACAGTTGGAATGGCCATCGGCTCGCTTTTTGTTTCCCCAATATCGGACCGCCTTGGAAGGAAGAAATCTTACCTGGGCTTGCGTTTTCTCTACGTCTTCTGCACTGTTGGTCTGGCTCTCTCACCAAACGTTTATGTCTTCATGGCTCTTCGTTTTCTGACAGGGGCCATGGGCACGGTGAGATTGGTCCTAAATTTTATCTTTTAATATCCTACGTAAAGATTATTTGTCTCATGACGTGTTCTAGTGTTTAAAATGATTGACAAGCTGATGACAGATGTAAATTAAATGTAATGAAAATCATTACTGCATGTATAATGAATACACACGGTCTGATATTTTGTTGAACGTACATGTATATACAAGTTCTTGTTATACGTCTGTATAGGTTTACTGTTGAGTTTTCATTACTCATTTGTTACACACTTGTAAGTAATATCGGGTCGTCTTAAGGGATGGCGTTGTCTCACCAGGTATAGGGACATGTATAAAAACCTCCTGATTCAAATCCGTGGGTGGTGGATTCGAACCTTCGATCTGGCTGACCAATAGCTGGTCACTTTAAGGCAGAAACTTTTACTACGTTTAGCCTTCCAATGCCTGCCGTATAATTTGCTCTGGCAAACGGGGCAAATGGGGGTGAAAATGGGTTACCAGAGGATTTCTTGTTTCATTTGTGACAGGCAGTGTCCCTTGGTACGATTCGTGTATCTAATGGAGCTAAGCCCAATCCACCATAGGCCATTCTTAACCACAATGACTGGGATACTGTGGGCAGTGATTCTCTGTCTAGAGTCCGGCATAGCACAGCTAATGAGGGGCATGAATTGGAGATACTTCCAGGCTGTCATATCTATAACTTCACTTTCTGTTATTCTGGACGTCATGTAAGTTTCTAACACTGCTAAGATGCATATAGCTTACGAAAGTACCCAAAGGAGGTGTAAATGGATGTGAAATAGGAGTGGGAAACGATAGTTTCGTTTGGGTTCCGCCTGGTTTCCCTTTCCTTGTGAAACCGGAAACACGAAATATTCTTGATCTATGCGTCCTAGCACACATTTTTAGAGCAATCGTCGGCTGCCATACATAACAAATTCAAGGTCAAGGTCAAGAATCGCATGATGAATTTTAAAATAACGTTCAAAATAAAGCACCATGCAAAGAACAAAAGTATTGAAGATATATTGTCAGTACAGAGTGACCAAATAGATATGTGCATTTTTTCTCTCCAGATAATGTCATTTAGTATTCTTATTGTCTTTCGTAAGATGTGGGAAACTTTGAATATTTCCAATCAAACTGTTCCTCTCAATTTTGAATTTACGTTCTAAAAAAGTATATGTAGCCCCATATCAGGACACGTTTTCCAGCTATACACTGGAAACTCACAAATGTTGAGTCATGTTTTGAAGGTTTTGGCTGCTTGTTATTCCATAGATTCATAAAGGAATCTCTTCTCTGGCTTTACGCGAACGACAAGCTAAAGGAAGCTTCGAAGCTTTTGAAAAAAGCCATGGCGACAAATGGTATCATGGAACAGGAAATGACGGCTACAGATGATGGTAGGGACTCGTCCGAAAGCACCGGAGATCAGGCACGTGGTTATCGGATGGTTCCAAGTGCAGACACGCCCCCTGCTGAAGCTAAAGACAACCAATATGTCAACATCAACAGCCCGTCTGAAAGCAGAGGATGTGACGCAGGTGGTAACCGCATGGTTCCACTGGCAAACAACGCCAATTCAAAAGATAGCCCAGCTTTGGTGGCAAAAACTGGGACGAAAAGGCTGAGCATAATACATTTGCTGAAAAACAGGTCAACGCGGAAGATCGTGTTTATCATTTGTTTTACCTGGTGAGATGACTTTCAGTATTTGTTTTTCAAATACCAGTTAGCACATTTCGTGAATAATAAAAAGAGCTGAAATATTTATTCAGCGTTCCGGATACCTACCGTTAGTTACGTTTAATGAAGCCTAAAGCCCGGATCACGTTTTAAATTGCATACTGAAAATCTTCTAGCTGGAATAGGCTATGAATGGCAGCTATAAAGAACATAGAGAACATTGGCATTCCATTCTCATTGGCCAGCAGGATTGTGTGTTCAGCAAGCACTGATATACAGTTTTATCCGCATAAATTATTAAACTCGCATTAGTCTTTTTTGTTGGAAACAGTTTTATCCGCATAAATTATTAAACTCGCATTAGTCGTTTTTGTTGGAAAACAACAACCAGCATAGATGCATGCTGTTATGGTTAAAAAACAGCCGGAGGAAAACATCAAACTGCTGGAAGGGAACATCAGTAAAAAGACTAGTGAAAAACTGTTTCTGAAAATACCTTCATTTATTTTTTTATGTGTTTTTCTCTCAGTTAATTTGGACTGTAAGGTGTTGTATATAAGCTATATTGTTTATGTATATCCCCAATTATGTCACCCAGGTTTCGATGGCCCTAAAACAGGTATTTAACATCAGTCTCGATTGTTCGTGCTGCCTCACACAATACAAGCTTATTTACAACTGATGTACAGAAAAAAACACAGATGTATTGAAAAAGTTATGTCATTAACGACGTACATGAGCATTCTCATTAAAATATGCCCCGTCAAGCTCGCCTTATTATCCACATTTGAATGCATTCAATGAAATTCACTAAAAAAAATCCAAAAGAAAAATAAGGCCATTTTGACATCGTGTACAGCTTGTAATGGTCTTTCCACTGCATGTTACTTACTTCAGGTTTGTGTTTTCTTTCCATTTAAATACCATGGAAGTCCCATGACATTAAACGTCATATGCTTGTTATAATTCACGTAAAAGTATATTAGTTGATTCGTTAGAAATCCCATTGCTTAAAAACATTAATAGGCATATTAGATTTTGTTTTGATTCTGACATTTGAATCTTGCCATACTTTTGCTCCCTAAACTTTTATGTATTTCAGGTTTGTCAACAGTCTAGTGTATTACGGGATCTTTCTTATGTCCTACGCCATGGCTGGAGACAGAATTTTGAACTTTTTCCTTGGTTCCTTGGTGGAAATTCCGTCATACCTGGCTCTGTACGTGGGTCTAAGATGGTAGGTACGAATATATTAGATGTGTTGTATCTTTGTATACACGTGGGTCGAGGTGCTGATGACAGAATTACACTCCCTGGGCGTATTTACTCAATATTTCCCACAAACCGATTCCAAAGTGTGTATTTAAACGCACAATCCTCCTGCTACGCCTGCTAGTGCGTGTGAATGCCCTCTTCGCTTTGTTAACTCGTCTACACAGAAGGTTCGGTCAACTCTTCATCAAATCAGGTGATTAAGAGGGTGGGGTTATGGGGGGGGAGGGTCCGTGGCCTAGTGGTTAACATGTTAGCGACCTGCGGATGGTCGTGGGTTTCCCTAGTACCATAATTCTGGCCGCTGTCGTATAAGTGAAACATTCTTGAGTATACAGCATTAAACTCCAATCAAATGGATAAATAAATAAATAATTTATAGGCGAACATTGTTCGTCTTTAACTCATTGTGAATGACATTATAGCCTCTCAACTGTGCAAGAACAAAGACGCAGTAGGGCAGTGTACTGATTAAAATCTTGTACCGCTTAATACGTTCATGCACTTTTAGTGAATATCTCCCATTTTCTTCTGCATCACATCAGGTTAGATCGGAAAAAGTTACTGGTGTGGTTACACGGTTTGTGTGCAGTGTCTCTGTTGTTAGCCGGCGTCTTCAACTTCACTCTCAGTGAGTATACAGGCCACATACCTATCTCTACAAGATAAGGTGGCTTAATGATTAGAGCGTCCGCCTCAAAGTCGGGAGACCTCGGGATCACATGGAAATAATCTTTATTGTTCCGTGTCCAATTTCTCACAGACACGTCCAGATAAGTACTATCTTCAGAAAGAACGCTATGCTAATCGACGCTGTGGTGTGACATTGCAACCACATTTTGTCTCATAATGCAAGCAACGACTAAAGATAAGCAATGTGCCAGTACCAAATTCGATATTTAGATATCAAATAACGTAAGAGAATTTAACACAGGGTTTGGTTTTTTAAGTCGTGCCTCTATAATAATGTAATCGTTCGAATATGACGCCAGCATACCTTGTTCGTTATATTTGCATGTCAAATGAAATGTTTACTAAAATATGTTGCGTACATGTTTGTCGTTATTCGGTTATTCAGGAACGTATACGTGTCTATCCTGTCTCGTAATGTTCCTAGCGCGTTGTTCGGGCTTTCAGTAACGAACGTGTACATTCTGTGTCATAATGGTGCTGCGGCGTTATTCGGCCCTTCATTAGCGTACTTGTTCATTCTATCTCATAATGGTACTAGCGCAATATTCGACCCTTCAGTAACGTACCTGTTTCATTCTGTCCCATAACGGTGTTAGGGCATTATTCGGCTCTTCAGTAACGCACATGTAGGCATATATCCTCTCATATATAAGGATACTCGAATATTTGGTGCAGCTATACTTTTCGTTGTTGGCTTCTCCAATAACCAATAACCGATTTTTATGCAAGGTGTAACTTGACAACACAATGGCAAGACATACTAAAGATTGAAGACATCTTTACAAAACGCTGACCACTCGATGTTCTAATACTAAAACATATGATCAGTCCGTTATTGGTTCGCTGTTTGATATAAATTTTATTAATCTGTTGTTTTCAATTTGTCCTCAGCTGGAGTGACCAAAGTTATCGTCATGCAAGTGGTAACATTCGTCGGTAAATTTGGAATCTCGGCCACATTTACCCTGATATATGTCTATACGACAGAAGTATTCCCTACTAACTTCCGGTAAGGCTTCAAATACTGCTCTCGTCTTAGTATTCCATGAGTTTGCTGCCCGTAATTACTAGCTAGCTGTTAATGCATCAGCCCCTGGCATGGAAAGGACCCGGATCAACCTGGCAAAAACAGAGGTCCGATTAATGGACCCGGATCAACCTGGCAAAAACAGAGGTCCGATTAATGGACCCGGATCAACCTGGCAAAAACAGAGGTCCGATTAATGGACCCGGATCAACCTGGCAAAAACAGAGGTCCGATTAACGGACTTAACTTACATTTACCTAAATTACATACCAAGGAAGGGAGCTAACTCCAATTCATGCCCATAAACACCCCTGTTTAAAAGTCAGAAAACTAGGTGTTCGGTTCAAGGTGACTTGGTTTTAGTTACCCCTTCGACAGATCTACATTTTTTTTTACATGCATATTCTTGAATGCCTGGCGTAAACATCTTGCGGATGAGTAATTCTGCATAGAATACGCTGATGTGGTAGGCCCTATATGTTGCATGTGTCTATGCAAGGATAAGTTTAGACCAATACCAATGTTAAATTGATCCCCATATTTTATAATATGATCAATTTATCTAATTTATTTTGGCACACAATTTTATGGGTTTTTTTTACACGTGATAACTCGATATTATTGTTTTTCTGTCTTTCAAGGACGTCTGGATTGGGAATTGGGTCAATATCAGCGAGACTTGGTTCCTTCTTATCGCCATTCTCCAGCGTGTTAGTAAGTAATGATTTGCGTTAAGCCGCATTTACATTTTCGGGTCGATCCGTCGAAAGAAAACCGGACATGCACCATTTCATGCGATTGTACCATTCGAGAAATCGTAACGTCTGATCACGAAATGTGAAACAGACTTCTTTTATTTTCATTCCAAGTGTTGAATTCGACGAATCGATACGACAAATCGCATCATGTAAACGCAACGTTTATGCATATGCACTCAGTTTTGGGAACAATGGAGGGTGAAATGTCAGGGTGGAAACAATAAAGTTTTAAAACGTTTGAAATTAGGAATGATCATTCATGCAACTGGAAAAGTGAATATAACTATTAATACATATAAGTAGAATATTCTTGTCGGTAAGAGGTTTAGTGAAATTGTGAACTCGTTTATACTCCCTGTTAGGGTATCGGTATAATAAGCCAAAATCAATTCCCGATAACGAGCCTAACCTGGGCCAAACAGAGTAACACTCTCCAACATTCAAATAGTTGGACAGCGTAAAACACCAATCATATAAATAAATAAATACATCAAATGGTTGGTTTAACAATTTAATAAATCAAAAAAGATTGGATTTGATTGGTGTTTTACGCCGTACTCAAGAATATTTCACTTATACGACGGCGGCCAGCATTATGGTGGGTGGAAACCGGGCAGAGCCCGGGGAAGCCCACGACCATCCGCAGGTTGCTGGCAGACCTTAATATATATATATATATATATATATATATATATATATATATATATATATATATATATATATATATATATATATATCTATGTATGTGTGTGTGTGTGTGTGTGTGTAATAAATGTTACAATAAATGGCGGCAGCTTACTCGTGTGTACAAATACTTCAGACCTGAGTTACGTTACAGTCCTTAACTTGACTTTCCGTCGTTGTCCAATCAGCCCTGGAATATTCCAGTCCTGTTTCTGGGCGTCCGTTTCCTCTTTACTGGCGCAGTTTGTTGATCTCCCTCCAACGTTAACACGGTTGAATCCTACAACGCGACATACAAAGGGAGGTTGATACTCTTCTTGTTTCCAGACCACAAGTCCTCCAGCAAGCAGTTAACATATACACAATAATCACAGTTCACAAACAGCAGAATGTCCTCCAACAATCACCCGTTAGTTTTGGTCTTGCTGATGCAAATTACTCCTGCTTTTCCACACCAACGATACTAACTATTGCTGTGATGTATCGTCCATAACTCAAATAAACCAGCATTCCGTCAACAGCGCCTTATAGCTGTGCAAATATCACTGTCGTATTACTATCTTGCCACTGACTATCACTGTTCATAACTATCACTGACTCTCTCTAAGCCTACAAATCTGCCGCCTTATATGTTGTCATCGAAGCTTCGAGAAAGAACAAAGAAAAAACATAAACAAAGTCATTTTCCAGAAGCATCGGTCAATCGAAATTGATTGACTAAAAATTTACAAGATGTTCTGTATTTACACGACTGAAATGTACACGTCACGTGACTAAGCCGCGCTAGGAAATGTACGACTATAAACATACAATGTATTATTACATGAAAACCCCATAGTATATATTTATTTATTTATTTGATTGGTATTTTACGCCATATTCAAGAATATTTCACTTTTCACGTCGAATAAATGACGGCGGCCAGCATTATGGTGGGAGGAAACTGGGCAGAGCCCCGGAGAAACCCACGACCATCCGCAGGTTACTGGCAGACCTTCCCACGTACAGCCGGAGAGGAAGCCAGCATGAGCTGGATTTGAACTCACAGCGATCGCGTTGTTGAGAGGCTTCTGGGTCATTACGCCATAGTACATATACATGTATTAATAAAGAATTTGTGATGCATCAACTCCGTTTTACTTTGAACTAGTTGTACACAGCGAATTTCTGTAATGTCCCAGTCCACCTGTCCACCTTTCTATCTCAGAATTACGCTCGTAAATATCTGAGCAACATTTGTCAATTCAGAAAAAGATGTCGGGTTTGGGCCATATACATATAGTATTGTTTTCTCCAAGCTCGGACATTCTGAATCAATGCCATGTTCTTAATTCAATTAAATTCTCTTTACTAATATTTATCCACATATTCTCTGTTCTGTTTCACTGAAACTGTCTGTCTTGGACCGTTTGCTGTAGATAATACAAGAAATGCCACTGGCTTTCGTGTAACCAAGGGTTTGGTTAGTGGTCATGCCATGTATTAGTGGTCATGCCATGTATGTGTTCAGGATTTACCCTACTTGACATCCAAGAACACAGTGGTGAATTATGTAGTAGTGTCATTATGCCACTTGGTTATATTTGACTCAAAGGTTTGTCCTCTGTGCTTTTTTATAGTAAATACATGTTGTTTACAAGCTATTGTTATCTTTCAGGTACGAAAATTACCTTGGGGTCCAGGGATTATATTCGGAGGTCTTTGTCTGGTGCTGACTTTCATTTTATTGTTTGCACCGGAAACACGCAATCGTGCTCTCCCACATTTCCTGGAAGATATCGAAGCCTGGGAGAGCGACGAGAAGCGGGCATCTTCTGTTAGAGAAGAGGGGAATGCCTCAACAACTGCTTGAAGGAATAGCCATATATAATCAGATGTTGATATGTTTTCATAAACTCCTGCGGATTTCAGAACTATTGATAAAAAAATTTGACGTATTTACGTATTAAGTTTTTAACACGTAAGCCGACGTATCAGTTCACATTTGTGATTAAGTCTCACACTGGATTCCTCCACCCTTAAAACTGATCGCCATGCATTGCATGAGTGAAAAATTTTCGAGAAATTTCGAGAAATAACAGCATTTTCAGAAACAACTTGGAAAGTGTTTTACCACAAATCAACATTTAGGATCAACACTGACAAAAGGATTTCTCTAGCTGCATGTAGAACGCCAGGCCGTGGTCTGGTGGCTAGCGTGCTCGCGCAGAACATGCAATGACTCTGGCTCCGGTTTCTCAAAACGTCGTAAGTTGTTTTGCTTAAGCAAAAGTGTTTTGATTGATTTTTTTATTTGATTGGTGTTTTATGCCGTACTCAAGAATATTTCACTTATACGACGGCGGCCAGCATTATGGTGGGTGGAAATCGGGCACAGCCCGGGGGAAACCCACGACCATCCGCAGGTTGCTGAAAACCTTCCCACGTACGGCCGGAGAGGAAGCCAGCATGAGCTGGTCTTGAACTCACAGCGACCGCATTGGTGAGAGGCCCCTGGGTCACTACGCTGCGCTAGCGCGCTAACCGACTGAGCCACGGAGGCCCCCAAAAGTGTTTTGCTTAAGTAACATAATACTATACTTAGGAATCGTTTGACTTAAGTTTTGTCTTGAAACACTCCATCCACGACTTAGGCAAAAAACTCCGACTTAAGCAATTTACTGGAAGTTTCGTGAAACCGAGCCCAGGGGCCTCTAACCAATAAGATCGCTATGAGTTCAAGTCCAGTTCATGCTGAATTCCTGTCATACAAGAAAAGGTCTCTCAGCGACTCGTGGATATCCCCGGGCTCTGTTCGCTTTCCTCCCACCATAATGCTGGCCGCCGTCGGGTAAGAGAGATATTCTTGAGTACGGCGTAACGCACCAATCATATTAACCAATAAACAAGAGGAAACGTTTTTAGTAACCTATTGAAAACAAGGTTGGCGTTTATCCTGGGCACTCCGGACTCCATCATCCATGCATCGTATGAGTGAAAACTTTTTGAGAATGGCATTGAACTAACAGTGAAATAATTAAATAAATAAATATACTTCGAAAGTATTAAACAACGAACTCGGCCATAGATGCACTTTCAGACACATTTTGGAAAGAGGGCCTCCGTGGCTCAGTCGGTTAGCGCGCTAGCGCAGCGTAATGACCCAGGAGCCTCTCACCAATGGGGTCGCTGTGAGTTCAAGTCCAGCTCATGCTGGCCTCCTCTCCGGCCGTATGTGGAAAGGTCTGACAGCAACCTGCGGATGGTCGTGGGTTTCTCCCGGGCTGTGCCCGGTTTCCACCCACCATAATGCTGGCCGCCGTCGTATAAGTGAAATATTCTTGAGTACGGCGTAAAACACCAATCAAATAAATAAATAAATAAACACTTTGGAAAGCATCGTGACACAAATGGTTATAGGATCCACATTGGCGAAAGGGTTTAATGTACATGGAAAGGTCGGCAAGCAACCTGCAGATGACCCAATAACTTCTTACCACTGCGGTCACTGTGAGTTCAGGTTTACGTGGGAAGATCTACCAGCGAGTCGTGAGTACCCCCACCCCCCACCCCCCGAGTTCTACCCGGTTTCCTCCCACCATAATGCTGGCCTTCGTCATGTAAGTGAGATATCTTTGAGCACGATGTAAAACAGTCCGATAAATCTCCTTTGTTGACCAATGAGGTGGCGATGGTTATTTTTTAGTCTATTGTCTTGGCATATGGAGAACGGCCAAATTATAATATGTTATAATATGCGTATATAATGTATCATTATGTATCATTATCATATGGTCACTGCGATGAATAAAATATGATACAAATTACGCATTTCTCTTGGTTTTTTTTTTTTTTTTATCTATATGTTTACGGGAGAGTTACATGTATATACACATTAATAGGAAGCAATAGGCCCACACTTCAACCATACGCACGCTCGGGCTGATGTCATTGACAGCTGTGTATGGGCTGTTACAAATGAGCCGGCATAACACGTTTCAACTCATTCTATGTTCCTCGGTGTTTTAGACTTCAGTTCTTATACGTAGCGAGCAATATACTGATATGATAATCGGTTCAAAAGGGAAATAAACATGTCAGCTACAGATTAACGACTTTACAATCTGCTATATTATTTACTTAATTTCAAGTGAGATATTCAAATGAAAATGTAAGAAACCAAAAGTATCCTGATATATGTCAAAAATACGTACTGGAAATTTCCATCGCTTGTCCTTCCATCCTCCACATTTCCTCCTGGCAGGTGTTCTCTACAGCATTCCACCGGTTTGCCAGCTCGGGAGTGCATGGCATTAGACCACCCGCAATGCTCCACTTGATTAATGTCACATCAAACAATTCAAACATCGTCATATGACAGAAAAATTGTTAAGTATGACGTTAAAGGAGAAGAAAACTTATAAACATGACACTATAGGCTGAAAAGAGCACATTTTTTTCCTATCTCTTGGTGCCTGCTGCATAATTTTGCGATTTTTCCTCGCAATACACGTAAAGCCTGAAAAGGGCAAAGCTGGCAGAAATCGCTGTCCATCGCATCCTCCATATTTAACACCCTGTAATTTATGCTGGGGGTGTGTTGCCTCTCAACCAATGAGAGTAGTTAAAACTGCCGGCTTGTTCGTGTAAACTCGAAACCTATGTCCAACATTCCGGTTTCCCGATCGTCAAGCGGAAAACGAAGTGTATTGTTGGCTACTTTCTGAGATGAACAGTTCTACCGGAAATGTACAAACTGCACTTCAGCGGTTTCCGACGGCAATTCTCCTTCTAACACTCCTTCTTAGGCAAAATGGAGTCGCCCACAGCGGATGTTGGCGCTGACTTTATTTATAATTTATCAACTTCAGGTACATATTAGAATGTTTTTATGGCATGCACCTGCGAGGAAATGCATGCTCTTTTCAGTGGCATTTGATTGATATTTACATTTTCTTCTCCTTTAAACCCCAAGCACTCATTCAAACAATTGAAAACATGTTTCAACCAAACGCGCGAGTTACACTGCATGAAAAATCGAATTTACTAAAATTTACACACGCTGCAATTTTTATTAAACCTGACATTTAAAATTAAAATATGATATAAGTCTTGTATTTATTTATTTATTTATTTATTTATTTCATTGGTGTTTTACGCCGTAATCAAGAATATTTCACGTATACGACGGCGGCCAGCATTATGGTGGGAAGAAACCGGGCAGAGCCCACGGCCATCCGCAGGTTGCTGACAGACCTTCCCACGTACGGCCGGAGAGGAAGCCAGCATGAGCTGGTCTTGAACTCACAGCGACCGCAGGCTCCTGGATCATTACGCTGCGCAAGCGCGCTAAGCAACTGAACCACATTTGCGTGTTGTAAATTTCCCCTTTAATTTCCCCATTTCCATCTCGGTGATCGTGTTACTGAGGGGGTGGAGGAATAACACAAAATCCGCAGGATACCACTGAACTGAAATAATTAACTGTTAACTCTTACATATCATCCTCCTGATACGTAAAACGCCACACAAGTAGCTGGTATCTATACACAGTTCAGTTATACAAACACATAAAGGACGGCGCATGTTTCGCCTGCACAGACGTTTTGTACATTACAGGGTGGCCACCTCTGGCCAGTTTGTTTGATGAACGAATTCCTTCGTCTTTCGTAAAGGCTAAGTTATCAGAAACCTAGTGTTCCACTGATCAGTTTAACGTAAACACGAGTGGTGTAACTCCGAAAAACGAAAAACTCACTTTGACTCAATATTTCGGCACTTCATTTTGCCATCATCGTTTCTCCTGTTTGTTACCAGTTTGTTCATCTTTCACAAAGTTTAAATTACCAGTTTGTTCATCTTTCACAAAGTTTAAGTTACCAGTTTGTTCATCTTTCACAAAGTTTAAGTTGCCAGTTTATTCATCTTTCACAAAGTTTAAGTTGCCAGTTTGTTCATCTTTCACAAAGTTTAAGTTACCAGTTTGTTCATCTTTCACAAAGTTTAAGTTACCAGTTTGTTTATGGGGTGTAAAAATGTAAAACTCTCATGAACATAAGTTCAATACATAGGCCTATAAATCAGCAACCCTTATTTACTCGCTTTGTATCACATAACAGACATGCAGTCAAAATAAGGGATGTGGGCTTAGCTGTGTACATGTACACTGCACCCAGAAACTAGGTTGTTTTTGAATACAGGCCAACATGTACGTGTATTACGCGCTGATTTATGATAGATACTACAACGCTTGAGGCTTTTCCGCTGTCTGCATGTATATAGCATTTCAAACTACGGTTATATTTCAAAAAGATTTGAATCAAACATTCCATTCAGGCCTAACGGCTGGGTAAAAATTATCCTGTCACGTGTATTTTTAGTACGGTAACACTGAGCACATAGCCTAACAAGAGAACCACAAAGACAGCGATGCGCTTCAGACAGCTCATAGACCGTTGCTAGAATCGATTAGCCTAAGTATTCTATGACTTAAGACAAAATTTAGAACGCCCACTGAGCTCTTGATTTCAAAATTTCAAACTGCGGAAGATTTTCCGTTATGTTTATCAATTATTAGGTACTGGTATTTAGAATTTTGTTTGCCTTCATTGAAAATTACACATTTGAATCATAAGCCCCTAATAGGCCTACGTATCCCTACCCCACCCCATCCCAGATAGGCCTATTAACAGGCCGTTGACAGTATTCGCCATCCTTTTGTGCTTAAACAATACCACTGTCTTCAAATGAATCGCAAACAACCAAGTGTTAACTGGCAACACACTAAACGCCGACGGAATACGAAAGCCTGCGAGATAGAGAAGGGCAACAGGTAGTCGTCACTGTGAGAAGTTTGGCCTTGACTGCTCTTTCAGTCACCAGGGGGCCAAAGGGCGGTCATGTGACCAGATGTACAGCGGAAACCGACCAAATCGGACAAGTTGTTGCGACATTCGACTGGTTTGTTTACTTATCTATTTGATATGATAGAATACTCGACACATTTAGATAGAGAAGTGTTTGCCATGTGCCTGGAGTTGTACCAGTAACTGTATGTTTTTGTTTAAAAGTGATTCATCCTGAGCGTTTTGCCTTTTTTTGTCAGGTTTTCCGCCCTGGTTCGTCTTTTTTGGTATCGTAAGAATTAGCTTAACCTGACAACCTCACCCACGCGCCAGTCTGAAGTAGTGAAGAGTAGAGAAATGCACCCTGACGTCACTGCGCCTGTGTTTGTTCGAGATTAGACTTGACCATGATATAGAGCAAAGCACAAAGGTGTGGACAGCGATCTGCACGCGAGGCAAGCCATCAGGTAAAAATAGTTTAAATTAAGCGTACATAGACTGATACAAGTGTTAGCTAGGGCCTAACTACCGTGCTGTTACAGTTTTTATAGTATCACACTCAATGGTACTTTGTAGGCATACATGTAGCTCTGATATTGTTCTGTTCACTTCGAGTTGTAAATTCCGAAATATATAGGCATACATGTACTAGCTAGGTAAGAGCTTCTATCCCGTATCAGTTGTTCTATATTTCCCTACCTCTTTAAGTGAGCAGCATGATTTTTTTTTATTGTGCAACAAAATCAGTTTTCTTGAATTCCCAGTGTTGAGAGACCCCAAAATCTGATGTAAAAGACTTACGGAGGCCTACATGCTCATATATGTGTAGCTTCAACTGATCTCATGGTAAACCTTAGAAGTAAGCTACATGATAGACCTACATAACTTAATTGATTAGTGTCCAGTTAAACTGTGTATTACAGGAATGGCTTTTGAGAAACGTAATGTTGATTATAAATCCACCTAAAACAACCCCGAAATCAAACCCAGGTTGAGTCATACCAAAGACTTCAAAAATGGTACTAGCTGCTGCCTCCCTAGGCACTTAACACTCAGAGGTTAAAGTGAAGAAACATGACTGGTTAGCCCAGTGTCAGTATGCTGGGACTGGGTGGGTTGCCATGTCTGGTGTCTTTGGTATGATAGTCGGTGATGGCAGCACTATGGCGACATGTCCACAAGAAGACACAACATATGTACACACACCTAATGAATCCTCATCGTCATTTCACTGAAAAATTGTTAAGTATTATATTAAAGCATGCATACATACATACATAACAAAAAACAACAGATTGCTTTGACAGCCCTGGCCGATTTCAAGCCGGCTGCCTGGTACGGCTCAGGGGATGACATCATAGATGGCTAGCCCCAGGCTGTCTGGGCTGTATAACGTGGGAATTCATGTTAAAATGTCATTTTGTAAATGCAAAGATACCACCATGTTAATTTAAAATCCTAGTGGATGATTCATGAGGGTCGGCCTAAAAGCCGGTCTGAGTGCCAGTCTGCCGGTCTGAGGCCTGGTCTGGGCATTGTAGTAAAACACACATATGATGTCATTCAGTGAAGACTACCAAGTGTTGGTGAAAAAAAATATATAAAATCATGTTTTTTCTCTTGTGATTTTAAGTGGCTTATTACTCAGATTTATGTACCCTTTTAATGTTTTTAAAAGTCAATTTAACAGTAAATAAATAAATCATAAATCTGAACACTATTCCTTTATTAAAGGCACTTCAGTAACCAGAGGAGCAGTACATTGTACATGTGGCAAATGTATGTGATTCCTGGGTTCATACTGGGTTTAGAGGCTTCCGTGGCTTTATAGTGCTTAGCTTGCTAGAGCTTAACTTAGGAACCTCTCATCAATGCATTTGCAGTGAGTTCCAGTTCAGGACCACGCGCTAGCGCAGCGTAATGACCCAGGAGCCTCTCACCAATGCGGTCGCTGTGAGTTCAAGTCCAGCTTATGCTGCCTCCCTCTCCGGCCGTATGTGGGAAGGTCTGCCAGCAACCTGCGGATGGTCGTGGGTTTCCCCTGGGCTGTGCCCGGTTTCCACCCACCATAATGCTGGCCGTCGTCGTATAAGTGAAATATTCTTGAGTACGGTTATTCTTGAGTAAAACACCAATCAAAAAAATCAGTTCAGGACCTCTCAGATCAGTCATGGAAATGTCTGCAAGCAGCTTGCAGACGGTTAAGAGTTATCCTTGACCCCTGCCCATTTTTCTCTCCTATAATGCTTGCCTCAGGTATACAGTTTAGTATAAAATTCTTGAGTATGTAAAGCACCGATTTAATAAATAAATAAATAAATATATATATATATATATATATATATATATATATACTTGTGATTTTCGATATCTTATTTTCTCTTTCCAGGCCCTCCTCAATTATCCCTCCTCAAGTGTACAGCCTAAAACTTTAATGTGGTTTATTTTAATAGATAGGGCACCAGAAAGCTGGTGAAATCATTGTTGGTATCAAGAAAATGCACAGTTAACTCACTTGATTCCATTAATGGAATCAAGTCCCATTGAAATTTATTTACTTTGGCTGTAATCCAAAGCCAAGTTACATACATCTACCTGACTTCCCCACACCCCCTTCCCTGACATAGCAGACTGTTGTCATATGACATGTATGAGTGAAATGATGTGGAGTATAGCATTAAATTCCAGACAGACAGATGGGGGGTAATTTTTTGTGGCAATAGGCGCTTGTTAGATGTGGGGAATTACCTATAGACTTTGTGGTTTAGTGATCAACCATACATGTACATTGTACAATAATGGAAACAAACAAATTGTTTTTGCTCTGATTCTACAGACATGAAGGAAATTAAAACAAAAAACAGCAACATGGCTATATGCATGAATGTCATGATACAATTCTGGTACAGCTTCTGTGTGTATTTGATGTAGGCCAGATCAGCATGATTTTGTACCTCTGAAGTACCTCTGAAGTGTACATGGTATATCTAAAACCTGGAGATCTTTGTTTGTACACTGTCATATATGGCTGCTGTAAAATATTGTCCTAAAACACCATTCAAATAAATATATAAAATATTATGGCTTGGAAATATAATGTATACATGGGGTTTTTATAATTCACGAATTCTTTGTAATTCACTGTCTGGATCACCATAGAGGTTTAATGACTTGGTTGGGATACACACTGAGACACAGAAATGCATGTACGTGATAGTATGTTGTTTGGTATTATTAGATGAATGCTGACTTCATTTATGACCAGAGCCCAGTTATTTGGCCCCCTGCATCAGTGTTTATATAGTTCACTAAGCTACTAGCCTTACATTATAGGGTTGTATGCTTAATTAAATGTGATATGTGCAGTGTTCAGAAGACATGAGGAATTATGTACGGCTTGTATCCTGTTACGCGTACATTTGGAATATAAATTTTCTAGGGTGCAATAAAATATCTACATGTACATTTGCGAGAAGAATTAAATGACAAATGACATTTTACAAAAGTATTTCATCTGTCCTTTCAGAAATTCCTTCAAGTCTGATCGAGTGACAGTTTATCCATGCATGTAATTGTACTGGTAATTTAATCTCTTTAATGAAGTTGTCTCTGTATTACCTATTAAGCTCCTGTAATTTATGACTGATCAACAAGGTGTATATCCTCTTGGCCCAAATAAACCACACTTAAGGGGATAGAAAGCCTACGATTTAACTGACAGAATTTAGTGATGCTTGAAGATGTTGTGTTAGTTGTTCAGACCAGCTATAAGGCTGTACAATATGCAACCCTAGACAAGACTCATAATTCCTAAGCTACATGTAGAGGGTGTGTTACTCTACAGACTTGGTGTCGTCTTAATGCTGTGACACATCTACAGTACTGTTATATGACTGTTTTGAATGGAGTGCTGAGTACTATGTGACAAAGCTGAGTAGCTGATTGCCTCACTCTTCCTATATTGTGTGTGATAGGGTGGTGTGTGTTTACACCTTTTATACTGTCATTACAGTGCAGTTGTTGGGGGACAAATCCGCCTACTGCGTCACAAGTTAAGGCTGTTGTACATTGTTTGTTAGCTAATGATAGCCTGTGACGTATATAATATAGGAACAAACATAGTGTGAAGCTGGATGTTACTTGTAAAGCAAATCAGCACAAAACCAAGCTTCTTAGTGCAAAGAATTTACATAATCTAAAAGTTTTCTTCACTGAAACTTTTGAAAGGGTGTGTAAAAAAATTGGGAACATGTTTTGTCTCTGTTGTTCTGAATTGCGTGTTGTGGTAAACAGTGTTGTAATGAGAGAGATGTGTACTATGTTTGTTATATTTGTCATGATTCATCGGGGCCTCTGTGGCTCAGTTGGTTAGCGCGCTAGCGCAGCGTAATGACCCAGGAGTCTCTCACCAATGCGGTCGCTGTGAGTTCAAGTCCAGCTCATGCTGGCTTTCTCTCTGGCGGTATGTGGGAAGGTCTGCCAGCTACCTGTGGATGGTCGTGGGTTTCCCCCGGGTTCTGCTCGGTTTCCACCCACCATAATGCTGGCTGCCGTCGTATAAGTGAAATATTCTTGAATACGGCGTAAAACACCAATCAAAAAAAAAAAAAATAATCATGATTCATCAGGGAGGTGGCATGTATACGTGCTGATCACAGCATTATTTGTGTCACTTAGCATGTGTCCCAGTATTGTCCCAAGTGTCAAACTATTGTGTCATATTGTGAACTTGTGTCACATCATTGCATCGGTTACAACATTAATTGTGTCATATCACAGTATTGGAATGGTATAATCACTAGATATAAGGTTCAGGTTCAAGAAAAACTATAGTATGGTGAAAAATTGAGTACATTAACATTGTCATAATGCTAACTGTTTGTTTTATATGCAGTGATTGTATATTTGCTACATCTAAAGCAAAAAAAAAATACCATGCGTATCTCCATATACATGTATGCACCCGTTACTTTATTTTGATCTTAATATAATTGGTGGTTGGGTATTGTTGAACGGGTATTGTTGAAATACCACCAGCATATTGCAAAACAGGGAATGTTAATCCTGGGGCAATATATGAATCAGGATTTTACACTTGTTTCTCTTTCTGTATGGATATTTGTGAGAATTTCAGGTATTATGTACATGTATATAAAAGTTTCTTTTGGTTATGAATAGTTGTGGGTTTCCCCGGGGCTCTGCTCGGTTTCCTCTCACCATAAAGCTGGTCACCGTCGCATAAGTGAAATATTCTTGAGTTCGGTGTAAAACGCCGTAATAAATAAATATGTATAAGTTTCAAGTAATGATTGTTTATTCTGGCTGTGAGTCCCACATACAAACAGGTACATTGTGCTTGTCTCTGTTCACAGAAAATGGACTGGCCATTGTTGTCTACAGTCTGTGTCTGCCTGGTAGGACTTTGCACTGGGGATGTGACGGATTTTACTAATGGCTTTGTGGTGGAGGTGAAGACTGGAATTGATAGTGTGAGGTCTTTGGCTGAAGAGCATGGATTCTACATTGATGACGTGGTAAGATTAATGTGGGTTATGAGGGTTACTGATACCATATATTTCTGTATCCTATCACTGAGTAATAGTGGAACAAATATATCCTGCAAGAGACCCATCAGTTCAGTGTTGAAGGTTGATGCACTGGCAAATCACTGCAGCAATGTCCTTGTTTATGTTACCAAACAAAGGGAGTTAACCTAGTCAACATGGCATTGGCAGCAGGATATGGGAATATACATATCCCACACATGACCATTTGAGTGAGCATTTACATGTATAATGCACTTGTATAATACATGCAATTGACCTTGGAGTTGGAATTCTCTTTCAATGATGGTGTGGTCTTGATGTCAATAAGTGTTGTGTGAAGACCATATGATTGTGAAGACCATTTGATTGTGAAGACCACATGTCTTCCACATACCTGTGTGTTTTTTAGAAAGTACATCTACTGCCATAAATTGCCAAAGGTTGGTGTTTCTTCCACCCATAAAACAGATCATCATTGTGTATTTCAGTGAAAAAATTGTTGAGTTTGGTGTTCTGTCGTATAGAAATAAATATAATACTTGGTTATGGATTTGTTTGTTTCTTTTGGCCCCTTGTTCCAACAGTCGACAGCTATCAACAACCAGTGTTAGCTTTATCTTGTCTTTAGCCCATTTGAAGTAACTGTTTTCAGCTGGTTGTCCATTGGCAACCTGAAATATACCTGTCATTGTCATTTATCCTCATTCACCTGTGAATAGACCTGGTGTAATTTTACATGTATACATATGTGCAGATCCCAGACCTGGATTTGTATCATCTAATACACCCAGAAGTGGAACACAGGTCCAAGAGAAGTGCTGATCACCATCTGGGTAAACTTCATAATGACCCTAGGGTAAGTTGATTGAGGCTAGTTTGGTCGCAGCTGTACATGTTAAGCTCGAGGGGACCTCCATGGCAAGCACACCAATGTGGAACAGTGACCCAGGAGCCTTTTACGAAACGCAGTTGCTGTGAGTCCAGCCCATGCTAGCTTCGTCTCCAGGCTTTCGTGGGAAGGTCTGCCAGTAACCTGTGGATGATCGTTGCTCTGCCTGGTTTCCTCCCTCATAGTGCTGCCCTTCGTCGTATAAGTCAAATATTCTTGAGTACAACCTAAAACACCAGTCAAATAAATAAAATACATGTTAAGATCAGCATACAGGGGAGCTAGAGGCCCAAGTCAGCTCAATCTGACTTTATTCGCATATGTTCTGTAACAACAGAGATCAGCTGGACTTGTACACCAGTCTGTTGTTACCTGTATGCCATTCAATACAAAGTCTTACATGTATGATCATGGTTTACTGTGACCCGTTGAGTTGTGTCTTAAGATCTTGTGCATGCTCAGCTTACATGTAGGTGAGCAGAGTGTTAAAAAAGGGCAAGTAACAGTCTGCAGACCGCTGTCTGCTACCATCCCCGTACCCGTCTACTTTGAATATTCTTACAATTTAAATCATTAGTAATTGTGACATAATTACTTTCAATTCAACCATCTACCTTTGAACTCTCAGTTCCTTCTTCAATTCTAAATGAAAACCCTTGGTGAGAAGGTTTGTCAGATTTAAGTACATGGTGCAGTGGTTCCCCCACAAACCTGATCACTCTCATGTAAGCTGGTAAGTGAGATAGTCTTTCAGAATGGTGTAAAATATTGATTGTGCAAATAATGTATGAACTCAAGGAAAACACTTAATGTTTGAAAGAAGCAGGTATGCGAATTAGATACTCATTCAAAATTGAAAATGGTAAAACTATTTCTTGCAGGAGAAGCTCATGTAATTAGGATTGTCAGTGTCTTTATTTTATTATTGTCAGTTTAGCCATCGAGAGCATTGCAAATGAAGTTTGGTAGAAGTTGAAAAATCTAGATATTTACAATTAAATGTCCTTGGCATACAGTGAAATTGAATTGAGATCATCTTGCTGGTAGTGTTACCTTTATTCTTCAGTGGCAGCATGTTGACACAGAACAAGTCCAGTAGTATTCCACTCAAGATGGATGCAAGCTATGTACCTTAACACCTGGTGACAGTGACCCAGGAAACTCTCATCAGTGTCGTTTCCGAGAACCTTAGATCACCTCACTTCCTCTGCCAATAACCTGAGGGTTGTGGGTTTCCCACCATAATGCTGGTTGTCTAAGTAGAATATTCTTGAGTGCAGCATAAAACACAAATTAAATAATTAAATGAATTAACACTTGGTCATCCCTATGCTTTAAATATGTCCAGCTTCTTGTAGAACAGTTTGAATCTGCCCCTAGGTGACGTATGCAGCTCAGCAGAGACATCTGGTGAGAGAGAAGCGTCGTCGTAACATCATCTACGACAAACAGCGGGATTTTGATTACAAAGAAGTGGCGAATAAGTCCATATACCAGAGATACCTGCCTGATGAGGACAGCCGACTGAACACTAAGGATAACCTGGGCGTGGTACGCATGGAGATGAAGTTTTCTGACCCTTACTACCCGGATGAGTGGTATCTGGTGAGTTTTGTCTGGTGTCATATACAGGCTGTACATTTTATATTGGGGCACCGCTCTGCCCTTCCTCCCAGGATGAGTGGTATCTGGTGAGTTTTGTCTGGTGTCAGATACAGGCTGTATATTTTATATTGTGGCACCACTCTGCCCTTCCTACCCGGATGAGTGGTATCTGGTGAGTTTTGTCTGGTGTCATATACAGGCTGTACATTTTATATTGGGGCACCGCTCTGCCCTTACTACCCGGATGAGTGGTATCTGGTGAGTTTTGTCTGGTGTCAGATACAGGCTGTATGTTTTATATTGGGGCACCGTTCTGGCTCAGGTGGTTAAAGCGTTGGCATTCACCAATAAGCCTAACCATGGATATGTATTAAAAGTAAAAAAATGTCTTGGAGGCTATACAGACTATATTACATGGCACCTTAATATGTTAAAATGATTTGGCATGATGATAGTAATCTGAAACAGTGTGGGAAGTAATTAAGAGCCTTTGAAAAAAGTGTTTTATATAAGTTCAACAATTTGCTTTTTATGGATGAGGTTTGTCAACAAGTTTCGTGCACAGGGTTATATTGCAGAAAGCTACTAGTCAGCAGTTCGCTGTGCTTACATGTATGTTTTCACTTTGTCTCATGTGTCTTGCTTTTCTTGGATAAATTTCAGCGGAAATATGTATGTAAATGTCTTATATAGTACATGTAATATATAACGTGGTATATATATATATACATGTGAACTGTGTGTACAGACACTGCCAGTTTATCATATATAAGCAGTGAATTTGCCTCAGTTTTATTAGTCAGGGACCCAGTTCTTTTCATTTGTCATTAAATTTCAGTCATATGTTTCTTCTTTTATAGACCAGCCTTCCATTTATATGAACATAGTGTTACAGAAGGCCTCAGCCCTAGAAAAGCGGAATGCTGTAATTTGCACTTAATTATCGATCTCCAGGGCCCAGTTGTTGGAAAGTGTTTTAGATAAAACTGGTATTTAGTCAGTTTTATAATTAAGATTTTTAGACAAATTCAGCACCCAATACAGCTGACCAAAGTCTAACGTATAACAGGAGCAGGCCTAGTTCATATTTAATATACTATAATGCAATTATTTCTGGATAAAGTACAAAATTGAGGACTTGGTTTAAAGTTAAATCTGGTATTAAGTCTTCAAACAGTTTTGAACAACCAGGCCCTGGATTCATTTGTGAGTGTATTTATCTGCATTTTTTTGTGATCAGATTAACAAAGGTCAATCAGGCGGTCTACCAGGAATGGACCTCAATGTACAAGTGGCTTGGAAGATGGGATTTACGGGCAAAGGGGTGGTCACATGTATCCTTGACGATGGTATAGACCACACCCACCCAGATTTGATTGACAACTATGTGAGTGAATCATCTATTAACAATGAAGTATAACAACCTTGTAATATAAACTTGGAAATATTTTCAGTTTTCATTTCTCCTCCCAGACAGTAATGAATAACTGATATTGTCATAGAGCAATAAGATATTGTTGCTAGTGCTCCAGTTTACTTGACCCTTTTCTCAGTAACTTGCTAAAGGTTGGTGGTTTACATTAAGTCCACCAAAAGACAGACCCCACCCCTACTTTCCCCCTGCCCTTCACCGAGATTTCCTCCAGAGACTGCCTTTTTTTAAGTTAAAAAAATTTTTGAGATCAAGAAAGCACCTTTCAGATGAAAACTAATGGAGGGTGTTTTGTTGTGTCTATGTTTTAGGATCCTGAAGCCAGCGCTGACTTTAATGACAACAACGACAATGATCCCATGCCTAGAGATGACGATCCGTACAACAGGTAACACTGTCACACGAACTAAGTCGCACTCTGATTGCAAGTGTTTGATTCACTGTAAGCACATTATCATGTATAGATATATAGTGTGCAGTTTTCGAGTTGCCCCATTACGACAACACTGACGTCCCTGTACAAAATGATGCCGCCTCATTGCGGCATACATATACTAAGATAAGTTGCGCGTCTTTTAACAGGGCAGTGATAATGTTTAGATTAAAGTACTGACAGAACATCATTTTCTTTTGCAATATTGGGAACCGGGACTCACTCAAGTACATAATTCAGAAGATCAGTCCAGTCCTTTTTGATTGGCTTCCTACATGCTGTATATCACCCCATGTTAAAATTGGCAGACTGTCCCTACATCGTCCTGTCACAAAAGGACTCCATTCTATTGTTGTAAAGCTGTGTCTTAAAACCTGCATATTGTGGCTATCAGTTTGTATCCAGGGTAATCCTAATTAAGTGTAGACATCTTTACTTTTGAGAGACTGAGAGAATTTATTTATATATCTATTCGATTGATGTTTTACACCATACTCAAGAATATTTCGCTTATACGACGGCAGCCAGCATTATGGTGGGTGGAATCCGGGCAGAGCCCTGAGAGAATTTGTCGTCTTAATACATTTGTGTAGTGAGTAAATCTTTCTGGTTGTTTCCAGTTTTAAGTGTGCCTCGCATGCCGTGCCTATCTGGTGAGGTGTTATGTTTTTTTCTGAGCTCTTTTTCGGTTTCCTTCACATGTAAACAAGACAAACACCATGTACACCAACAATCAAAATAGTCTATAGTAGATCATAAAAAAACGCCAAAAATTATTATAAAGCAAAAACTTCTATATACATGTAGTAATATGTATGAATACAGAAAAAAATTGCTGTTTTTAAATGTTAATTTCACATTGTTTTTTTACTGCTGCTTTCCTCAGAAGGATATAGAGGTAATTGATGTATATTTATTGCATGGTTAGCCTTGCAGGTGTGGTGGAATGTGTGAACAGTTAAGCTTTCCATGTGAGCATTTGTTTGTAAATTGTTGAAATGGAGCTGCTGTACTCGCGTTGCATGTAAAACTTTGTGTACTGAACGTCTACTGGGCAATCAAAACAAACATGTTCTTGTTTGATGAAGTATTTTATTATATTTGTGTCTGTTTGATTTGTAACTATTTGTCTGTGGACGCCACAGCACACTGTCTTACCAAACCATGGATACAGTGTTTCATAATTTACACTTAGAAAGTACACCAAATGCTAAATATGTAAATCCTATTGAATACGTATGACCAAGACCTTATTACTACTGCCTGTATGAATTTATGATTTAACCAGTAAAAAGAAACCTGTCCTCATAAATGAATATTAAAACACCATGCTGTTTAAAAGTAGGCTTAGCAATTACCCAAATCGGCTGACAAGGGTGGTCAATGAATGGGGTGCTAAAATCGCTGTCATGATATGGAAGACATTATGGCATAATGCAGGGGCATGTGCGTAGAAATATTTTTCCCCATTTTCCCAGATATAATTATTCATCTACTCACTTGATTGATGCATGCTTTAAATTTATGTACTACAACAAGCCACGCAACTGTAACCTGTTTTACAAGTATGTCACCCATGGCCTATCCGTGTAACTGGTAATTGGGATTAAGTGTCATTAATTTTATGTAGCATCAGACATTACAGGAACAGTAGGCTATTTCCTCTGATTGGTACACATGTTTGGTATGTACGTTTTTATTGTAACTCCTTGAGGATCATTAGCTTAAGAACACAAAAGGTATGGGTTGTAATGTGGCATTTGTGAGGGAATTAACCCGCTGTCATTGTTTGGTTGGGTCCGAGGTGACAATAACCAGTTCATCACACATGTCTTCTACCAATATGGTGTGAATTTCTCTATGCCAGACTTTGTCAGTGACTTGCCAAAGCATTTATCATTTATGCTGATGATGTAAGGGAAAAATTCTTCAGTATGGCATTAAACAACAATCAAGTAAATGAGATACTGTATATTAAAGTGAACTAGAGATATCTGCCATTGGATGGTGCATGACAACAGTGCTGAGTCTTCCTGACTCATTCTGTTTTATTTTAAGTGGATTGTTTAGGTACCAGTTTGAATGCTTGTTTTTCCTAATTAAGATGGAAAAAGTAGGCACTAAACCATTTTTATAAAACAGTGTTTACACGTCTGCTGGGTATACATGGATGATGATGAGTATACATGGATGATGATGATGAGTATACATGGATGATGATGGGTATACATGGATGATGATGAGTATACATGGATGATGATGGGTATACATGGATGATGATGATGAGTATACATGGATGATGATGAGTATACATGGATGATGATGATGAGTATACATGGATGATGATCAGTATACATGGATGATGATGAGTATACATATAAGGGTATGGGTATACATGATGATGATGAGTATATATGTATGATGATGAGTATAGATGGATGCTGCTAAGTAAAGATGGATGCTGCTGAATAAAGATGGATGATAATGGGTATACATGGATGATGATGATGAATATACATGTATGGTGATGAGTACACGTATAAGGTGATGGGTATACATGGATGATGATTGATAACTAAACATGTATGAGGTAGTGGGAGATGTGGTTGTGATAAACATATTTGTATGTTTTGTGCAGTTGTGCAATTTGATCATTCCACTAGATATATGTATAAGTAACTAATATGTTGTGTAGTACAGGTTCAAATCCAGCTTTTGTGGATTCTCCAGTTTTCAATATCCATGGGGCCATTATATAAGTTATAAATTCTTGAGTACGGTGTTGAAAAATAAATGAAATAAAATAAATCTCACCTCAAAAAATTGACTAACAGCAGTTAAAGAAGTAGTTAAAATGAGATGAATTAGTGTTGAAAGTGCTGGTTCCTCTAATAATAAACTTGGCATCTTTTATGTGTGAATAAATCATGAGCATGGTAACACAAATTAAATAAATCAATCAATTACTTTTAAAGTATTTGTTAAGCATTTTCCAGACAGTGGTTTGAGAGAAACAATTCCTGAAGTTTTGTTAAATACTGTGTCTGTTGATATTCTATGAATGCAGGATTATATGACTGTACTGTACATACATAACCAGAGAATTAACAACTGTTAGAAAATAAATTTGCTTATTAGCCTTTCAGAAATGCTGTGTTTTTGTGTTGCCAGCCATGGAACCCGCTGTGCTGGTGAGATTGCTGCCAAGGCTAACAATGACAACTGTGGAGTGGGTGTGGCTTATGATGCAAGAATTGGAGGTAACTTCTGTTTGGGTTTCATTTTTATTTCAACCCAATACTTGACCTACTTACAAGAAAATCAAGAATGTAACATATTAAACATGTTACTTTTATGTACTATTAAAAGTTCGTTTTATACAACAGGATACCACCCTAACGTACAAATTAATTATGAAGTGGTAAAGGGGATGATTGTTTGCTATTGTACGTATAAAGTATTACAGACGGAGAGTAAATATCCATGCTTGTAAATATTACAGACTGAAAATAAAAACGTGTACATGTATAAAGTTGATCATTGTCATCAAGCACACTTTTGTGTTTGTGTATTAATGGTTATTTTTTTTTTTTGGCACATAAATGTGTGATAATAAAAATTACGTATGAAGTTGTATGCCCAAAGTTGTCTCCCTTAGTGATGTTAAATTTCCCAAAGTTATCTCCCATGGACTACTGAATGTCAGTGTAGAAGTAACAACATTATTTAGCTTTAAACCTTCTAAATAATATTTTTTAATATTTTCAATATTTGTAAATTAAGTCCGTGAAACCAGGTGTAAGTTTGATATGTAGTTTATTCATTCTTTCCTGAATGCACATGTGCAAGGCCAGATTTGGGTGTAAATTGACACTCTCATTCAACAATTAACAATATTTTTTTAATGTAGACAAAAAGTCTCTTGTATGTCAAACTAAGCATGATGTGAAATGGCTACAGAATTAAATATTAACTCTGTACTGTTGAGTCAGGCATGCCTGTGACAGATTTCTCCCTGTATATTAAAGGTGTAAGGATGTTAGATGGTGGAGTGACAGACTTCCTAGAGGCCAGTGCTCTGTCGTTCAAACAGAACTACGTGCATGTGTTCAGCGCCTCCTGGGGACCACGGGATGATGGGAAAACTCTGGAGGGACCATACCCACTGGCTGTCAAGGCTTTTGAGAATGGGGTTCTCAAGGTACTGGCTTTGTTGATATTAGTGATGACATCAGGGTTAGTATTGGATGATTATAATACATATTGTTACATACAGATTGTAGCCCTAACCTCTGAACTATAAGAATTCATTTTGAAGTTGCAGTTAAGGTGCATTGAGAGTGATAGGTGATGTTTAACAGATATGTACACGGGAAAGTTTATTAGACAGTCATCATAAATCTGTGGTTTACCCCATGCGCTCTTGTTTTGTCAATCCATAAAACTGATCGCATTCGGGAAGCAGAGAGGGGATATGGTGTTATGGAAGCAGTCAAATAGATAAATATAGAATCAATCGTATTTCCCTTTATAGGGCAGGAACGGACTGGGCAGTATATATGTGTGGGCTACAGGTAATGGAGGACTGACCAATGATGACTGCAACGCTGATGGTTATGTGTCCAGACCAGAAACTGTGTCCATCGGCTCAGTGAATGATCGGGGTGCCCGCCCATACTTTATGGAAGTCTGCCCCTCCACGCTGGCTGTAGTCCCCACAGGTGGATACGAGACACCCAGCGAGATGAACATGCAGCATCAACCAAAGATCAAAGTGGTAAGATCCAATTAAATTTCTGCCACAATAATGTTGGCCGCATATAATACCAATCAGATAAATAATTAAGTAAATCTTCCCTTTATTGTTAGCTTCTGCATATCCCCTATGTGTAATGTGAATGTTAACCAGTATTCACATATTGAGAGATTTATTATATAGGATATTAAATTCAGATTTTGATATTCGACGAGAAATTTACAGAATTTCTCAAGCTGATACTTAATGGATTACTGCCTTATGAACACTAGTGCACATCATCTTGTGAACAAGCTCTGTGTGCAGTCAGACTATGTTTCAACATGCTTGAAATATATATGTATTTTTTCCTTTTTTTGTATTTTTTACACATAGTGGCCATTATTATTTTTGATAAATTTAATTGCTCTGTTTGTCAACAAACCTAGGGATTGTATAGATGTTTGCAGAAACACATTGTGTCATCCCATTGTCTTTTCTGTTCATCAACGAACATACATATTTCATGTGCTTTCCCTGTGTCTGTTTCCAGGTAACCACAGACCTGCACAAGGAGTGTACCCTGGGATTTCAGGGCACATCCAGCGCTGCTCCTATGGCTGCTGGATGCATAGCGCTAGCTCTACAGGCAAAGTAAGATCTTCCATACATATACTTGTATAAGGTTGAAGAATAGCGCAGTTGTTCTCTTCTGTACAACCTGTGTTGATTGGGATGTACTGGAAAACTGATTTTATCCTAACCGGTATCATATTTGTGTGTTGAAACACATTATTAGTGTGCTTGTTTACTTAGTTTATTACTGACACACTAGGAGTGAAGTCAGCACATCAGCAAATGATTCTTCTTTGTGAGATGTGCGTGGCATGTTTTGTACTACAGTGCCTTTTACAGAATTACAGGTGTGACAGACAGAGTTGTTCCCCCTCGTCTGCCTTTCCCTGTCACAGTTGGCGAGGCACCTATCTATTGGAGCCTATTTCTTTTGTTTACTTTTTAGTGCAAGGTTTTGTTCACTAGATGATCTCAAAACATTTGTTTATCCACAGATTTGTTTTGTGTGCAACACCTCTGTTACACTATGTGAAGCAGTCTTGCATACATCTAAGTTTTAGGTAAATAACTAAATCCTCAGAACAACCTCTAGTTGGTAAGCACAAGTTTTGCTGTTATATGTAAGGTATGGCCAGAAGGGTTTGCTATGTTGTGTTTTATGTTTGTCACTTTCAAATTCCAGCCCCCATCTGACATGGCGTGATGTGCAGCACATTGTTGTCAACTCTGCCCGCATCACTATCAACGATGGTAGCTGGATTCAGAATGGGGCAGGTTTCCATGTCAGCCCTAACTTTGGCTTCGGGGTCCTGGACTGTAGCCGAATGGTGATGCTGGCCCAGAATTGGACCAGTGTCCCTCACAGACATATCTGTAAGAGCCCTCTACAAAACGTAAACCAGTAAGTACACATTTAGTCTTACAGACTGTAGCCAAATGGTGATGCTGGCCCAGACTTGGACCAGTGTCCCTCAAAGACATATCTGTGAGAGCCCTCTACAAAACGTAAACCAGGAAGTACACATTTAGTCTTACAGACTGTAGCCAAATGGTGATGCTGGCCCAGAGTTGGACCATTGTCCCTCACAGACATATTTGTAAGACCCCTCTACAAAACGTAAACCAGAAAGTACACATTTAGTTTTACAAACTGTAGCCAAATGGTGATGCTGGCCCAGGGTTGGACCAGTGTCCCTCACAGACATATCTGTAAGACCCCTCTACAAAACGTAAACCAGAAAGTACACATTCAGTCTTACAGACTGTAACCAAATGGTGATGCTGGCCCAGACTTGGACCAATGTCCCTCACAGACATATCTGTGAGAGCCCTCTACAAAACGCAAACCAGGAAGTACACATTTAGTCTTACAGACTGTAGCCAAATGGTGATGCTGGCCCAGAGTTGTGCCAATGTCCCTGCCAGACATATTTGTACATGTATTAAAGACATCTGTACAAAGCATAAACCAGTAAGTACACATAAGGTTTTATGGAACCCGCATTCCACCAGGGATAGGCACTGAAGAAGTTCACATTAGTTCACCTTTTCATTCACCAGTGGGTGAAGATTTTAATGAGAACACATAAGTAAGTGACCTCAGCAATCTCTCCAGGTTTAAGTCTCACCAAACTCTGGACTGTTTGCTGTTATGTGTTTACTTACGATGCTGTGGGGAGAGCTGTGATTGGCTTACAACCAATTAACCTACGGCACACAGTGTGTAGCGTGTACAGTCGTGGCTTTTAACAGAGAATTTGTTGACTACCCCAGCACTCACTATTCATGGGATACTTGGTGCCTGTAAGTGGTCGTTGTCAACCCCTTGGCCATTTGTGCAGTGTGACATTTGTTGTAGGCCACTCGACTTCCACCAGTGTGGTGTACTTGTATATACATGTATGTCACTCTTGGGAAAAAGTTTGTCTGCAACTTTCCAAAGGTCTGTGGTTTAGCCTTGTCACCCCATTTTGTTGACTCTTATGAAAACTTCCAACCACCATACTTGTCGCTGTGAAAACTTGTTGAGCATAGCAGTAGTCCACTGAGCAAATGTGCTTTTATGTGGCAGTCAGACATCCTCCTGATTTACAGTGTAAACAACCTCACATGAGGATAACAAGAAGCTGTCAAATTCACTTAATACATCATCATTTTGGAGAACTACCTTTTTGCAGTTGTTACATATATTTAATAGTCTCCTATCAAGTGTATGCCATTTTACTTTCAAATATACAAGGAGTTGTTGTTAATGTGCTGCATCAAAAAAATTCTTAGGCTTATGCAATATGAAACACTTCTGTTTTATGCACCTAGAGTGTAGGTGGCAAATTTTGACATACCATGAATCTCTGAGCCTGCTTGAAGGCTTTGCAGAAGTGTGCATATATCAATGTATTTCATAAGTTTCCAAAAACTTGATATAATCTTTATTCTGACAATAAATACTGCATTCATACATATCCACAGATTTAGTGTGATGGTAGGTCTTTTTGTTTTCAGAATAATAGAGAGTGGGGTAACTTGACTTTGACCCTTGAGACAGATGCCTGCACTGGAGAAGATGATCAGTATGTTAATTCCCTGGAACATGTACAGGTTACTGTCAAACTGAATCTGACCTATCGCGGGGACTGTCAGATATTCCTGCAGTCTCCCCAGGGGACGAGATCAGAGATGCTGTCCCCGAGACCCGCAGACAACAGCACAGAGGGTATAGAATTCATTTTCACCACAGTCCAGATGTGGGGGGAGGACCCCAGGGGTACATGGACCTTGATGGTACGGGATCGTGGCGGGAACAGTGGGAGAGTGAATGAAGGTCTGATGGAACACTGGGGCCTCATATTACATGGTCATGATGACCAGAATTACTCCCAGCGTAGGAGAGTTCAGAAAAAGTCTTACATTCCCGACAAGACAGAGGTAGATCTTATTATGTCTAGGGAAAGGGAGCAGTCGTTGACGGTCAGCGTAAGACAGTTTGATGATGGTACAGTGGAGAAACACGGCGCTCTCCATATGGACACCAAACCAGACACCAAGCTAGACACCGATGTGAGCCTCAGTCCAGAGGAAATAAAAACACTGTCAGATTTGCTGGACGCTTTTCAGAAGAAGAAGGGGAAGACAACAAAGAATCATCTGAAGCGGATGCTAGAGTCCGTCCTGAACAAGAAGGCTGTAGAGGAGAAAGAAGACCGAAAGAAGTCTCCTCTGGAATGCATTTCGAAGGAGTACCCAAATCTGCTCGCTGACATCAGCAAAAGAATTGACTCACTGTTACAGAACATCAGAGATTCATTTAACTCTAAGGGAACAAATTTGAAACTAAAGAAAAAATCTGATAATACTGAGGAGTCCGATTTGAAAAGACTTGTTCTCCCAATGAAAGTGCGCAAGAAAAGTCAACCTGTGGAACATAAAGATAGTCTCCGGGAAGCAATGGACAGGATACAACAGCTAATAAAAGACTGGGAATAATGGGTGTAATGATTGGGATATGCAGTTGGGGCCAATCATACAGACGGTTGACGGTATCCTGGTTCTTGAGGCAGCTGAAGCTTACTGTTAAAAAGGGGAGAAATTTCTTTTTTTTGTTATGTAGCTTACTTGTACTAGCAGTGTAAAGCACTGATGCCATTCAGATCACTGATTGGTCGGTTCACATGTACCGTTGACTTTCAGCGTTCACATTTGTTATAATTTTTCCGATACTAGTGCAGAGTGTTGAATCGGTCCAAAAACGTAATTAAATTTTAATTCTTGTGAAAGTACACCTTGGACTGTTGCACAAAAGTGAGCGTTTACGATGCATTTAAAGTAACCATGGAAGAAAATTCAAGATGGCGTTAAAACTACGCACCATAGTGTCATAAATCTTTTGTCAGGAAATTGAAGTATCTAATATATCTCAACTTATAGGAATGGTGGTTTGATTATTTTGACTTGAGAAGTTAAATGTAGAAATCTTAAACAGAGGTAACAGTATGTTATAAAGCAAATGGCTGGGATGGAATGGTGTGTACTGTTTTGTTGTAGAGTTTCACCTGAAAACTTCACATAATTAACATATATGGAACCTTGTGTTTATATTTTTAACTGACCATTATGAAGTAAGACAAAATGGTTAGGTTGTGTGGGGGTGGGGGGTGAGGGGTGCGGTCTTTAGTTTTGTGTAGTTCACCTAAAGTTTGATTTAAATCTGATAATCAGAACACTAGAGGACTTTTGCTGAGGAAATGAAATTTCAGGGATTTGATAAAGTTCACCGAACAAGGTTTATTTAGTTAACACACTGAAGGAGAGTAATTTGTAAGGTAGCAGGCATGTGTTGAATTAATCTTAATGTTCAATGTTATTGTAATTGAGATTCTCACAAGCCTTGTTTAAGTTCATTTGCTATCATCTCCCCCTCCCCTCAACCCCACCCTTGGGATGCTGTATTTTTCATCAGTACATTTTTATGTGGAAGACTGTCTCATAGTTCAGCATTTGCGCACTAACAATATTAGCCAACAATACTTGATTTAGTGAGATCTTTTGCTGATCTTATTTAGCTTAGTGTTGCAAAATATGTCAGTTAGATATTTTCAAAACAACAACTTGTTAATTACCGACCAGTTAAGACTGTGCCACATGAATAGCTCCTGTCATTGACCAATACCTTATAAATATAGTCAGATGTATAAAAACAAAAAATTTACAATAATTAATTTGATCCCAATTGCAAAAGACTAATATGAATAATTTGTCACAACAGAACTATAGTTGGGTTGGCTTTGATTTGACCTGTGTTAACCGGCCTGTTATGTCCCCTCCCCACCCTTAATACTCTTGTATGCTTAATTACTGAGACTACCAGATGTCCTAAGGTATACAAAGTCATCCGATAATGTCGTTAATGAAATTGTGATACGGCTTGTTAGTGATTGCCTTGAGCCATGCATGCTTTTTTGTCCATGACCTATGTTTTACAGCTGTTTGTAAATATCCTAAGAATTGAATTGTCCCATATATATTTTTGTTATCATCCTTTAAGAGCTTTAATACTATTTTTCAGGGATGTACAGCATTTATATTTCCACACTTTTCCACCAAGATTTGTGTTCCTTTTATGAAATTTTCTTCCATGCTTAGTGATGTGTACACATATTAGTGGATTATCTTTCAAGTATATTTGAAAACTGGATAGAGTGTTTATTTACTTATATATACTATATAATTTCTTCATGGGTATTTTGTTTTTGAGTTTGAAGTCATTTATTTTTGTATTATAGTGAAAATAAATGTAAGTTTTCTGTAAGTACTTTTGTACTGAGACAATTACAGTGTATAAAATGACAAATATATTCAATAGTTTAAATGCAGACCTGACAACTATATTCAATTATATACACACCTTTACTGTTTTAGCTGGTGTCAGCAGGTATTTATGACTGTGAATGGAACTCTCACTGGTCTCCCTGCAGCTCTATGTAGCTCTGTGTATCCTGAGGTTTGTCCAGTTTCTGACTCTCAGGTTTCCCATATCAGTAAATGCCACTGCCCTCGTATAGGATATGAGGGTATGTAATCAAAATCAAGTAAGCAAGTTTTTTTGCGGGGCTTTCCTTTCATGAAAATATGTGTAATAAATTAGAGCCTGTATTTGGTCCAGTACTGTTGTTTTAACGAAGCTACTGTATATGTTGTGTAATGCAGTTTTCACTTTAGCTCTCGTCATACCAACTTCATGCTGACTTACATGTAGGACTATCTCTTTATCTTCAGGCTAGAGGTTTATTATATAACTTACTTCTAACCAATGTAGACAAACATGCGCGTGACGGGAAAGATTGAAATCATTGCTAATTGAAGCTTTGAAAATTGAGTGTAAGTTGTTGTTTTTGTTTTTTTGGAAGTTTTTTTTTTTTTTATAATGTCATCTGTTGATTAATTGGGCTGTCTTTTTTATGGGTTTTTTTGTTGTTGTTGTTGATGCATGTTGCGTTAGACAAACTTGTCAGTGTTTTGGCGTGCTTTCATGCCTCGCATAAAACACAGCAGTTGGGTATTGGATATGCTAGAACAGTGGCGATTACACCGAATGTCGTAACTTCAAACCGCCGCAAAACAGTTTTCCGCATGTGTTGTGAATTGTTTCTTGTGTACAAAGCATCTTTTGTCTTTGTAGTCAGCGTCTAGTGATGGGGAATTCTCGGTTAGTACAGGTATAGGCTTGTGATTTATTTGATAATCGTTTAATGTCGCACTCAAGAATAATTCACTTTGTGTGTAGGCGATTAGGTTTATTTGTGGAGGAAATCGGAGTAAACTACCTCCTTTTTCCAGTTACTTGACAAATCTACTCGCTTATTGCCAAATTACGAAATCGGCAAGAGTTGAAATCGAGCCAGTGTCAATCATCTGGGACCGAAGCAGCTGCGGCTAGACAGCTTCATACGGGGAAAATTCTTACAAAGGCACTTTATTTGTTTTTGTTTTTTCAGACAAAAATGTATTGACTTGTTTTCTTCTTTTTTTTTTTCTGGCTCCAAAAAATTTAAGTCCGTAGATTTATTAGATAGGTGGCAAAGATAAAGTTTGTTCTGGGTAGTCCGGTAGAGATATTAGAGGCACTTCACGCTGAATAGCCTTCGCGAAACATATCTGAATAGCCATACACTGTACGTGATATATTTCATTGAAATGCGAAATCCCGTGTCTGGAAGCGCCTTTTCTTCAGAATAATGTGACTAACACGTGGATACAGTCCCCTTACCTCCAAAACTCTGTCCAGAGCGTGATTTCGCCAAACCTCATTTTCACTCCTGTCAGTGAAAAATTCTTGAGTTCGGCCATCAAATTCATGGGTAGAAGAAACCTCGACACCAAACCTCGACACTCTATAATATATGGCTCCGCTTGATACAAACTGTATACGAAAAAGCTGATGCCGTATTCAAAAACAACCAGATGAAGTTCAATATTAGCAGGACTCAACTGGATGTCTTGGACTTGCTGTCATTGTTCGTTGGGCCTGGTGACGACAAAGGGTGCCGTTTCTGAAGGCTTCATTTTTTTTACAGACCAGCTCCCTTGTACATGTACCAGTAACACGTGCCGGCCTATATTTGTCATAAGTGTGAAAGTTTGTCAGTAACTTGGCAAATGTACACGGAGTATTCCTGTTTACCCCATTCGTATAAGTCAGAAGATTCGAGATATAAATATATCTTACACCACTGGATGCAGATACATTTATTTCCTATTTCAATGTTAGCAAACTTCCGGTTGTGTGTTGGGTAATATTTCGTCCTGCTATTCGAGAAAAAAACATCGCAGGAACAAGTGTTACAGGGTAACAATTAGCGCTCAGTGCGTAATCCTGGTCAGTTGATGCTCAGTGTGTTATCTTGGTCATTTAACTGTCAGTGTGTTACTTTCGTCTGCTGACGTTCAATGTGTTATTTTGTCCAGTTGACGCTCAACGCGATACCTTGGTCAACTGACAGTCAGTGCGATATCTTGTCAAGTTGAGCTCATCGTGTTACCTGGGTTAACTGACGCTCAGTGTGCTATCTTGATCAGTTGACGCTCTTTCTTTTACTTTGGTCAGTTGACATCCAGTGTGTTACCTTGGTCATTTGAAGCTCAGTGTTTTACTGTGGTCTCTTGACGTTCAGTGGGTTATGTGGTTTAACCGACACTCAGTGTGTTACCCTGGTCAGTTGACCCTAAGTGTGTAAACTTAGTTGACTGACGCTCAGTGTGTCACTTGCTCAGTTAACGCTCAGTGTTTTATCTTCGTCAGTTGACGCCAAATGTGTTACCTTCATCAACTGACGCTCAGTGTTTTAACTCGGTCAGTTGACTCTCGTTGTGTTACCTTGGTCAGTTGACGCTCAATGTGTTAACTTGGCTGACTGACGCTCTGTTTTATCTTGGTCTGTTGACGCTCAGTATTTTATCTTGGTCTGTTGACGCTCAGTGTGTTACCTTGATCAGTTGACGTTATGTGGCATCTTGTTCGGTTGATGCTCAGTGTTTTACGTTGGTCAACTGACGCTCAGTGTGTTATCTTGATCAACTGACGTTCAGTGTGTTATCTTGGTCATTTGACGTTATGTGACATTTTGGTCAGCTGACGCTATGTGTCATCTCTTTCAGTGAACGCTCAGTGTTACCTTGGTCAACTGACGCTCAGTGTGTTACCTTTGTCAGCTGACGCTTAGTTTGTTATCTTGCTCAGTATGCCATATGAGATATAATGGCCAGGCACATAAATCATTTTCAAGTGAGTAAAAGTACATGTACTTTCGTCGTCACAGTATAGCCATTCATGTTGTAAATATAAATTATTCAAGTAAAACAATATATTTGCCTGAAGATGACAGGTTTCGTGTCAGATGAGGTTAAGTAATGCGGTGCACGCATGCATACTTGGCAATGTAATGATTAAAACACTGCTGATGTGGAAGCACTCCTATGTATAGTTCTATTATGTAAAAGCGAAAGATACTGGGTTTTATTTATACGGCAGACATTGAAATGGGAAAGTTTAACACATGAAACTGCATGCGAACTACTAAACTGGGCGGAAGTCCGATGAAAGGGTCTTTGTACCATACCTGCTGATATCGTTGACATGCGTACCACTAAATATGACCGAATCGTCTTTTTAAAGCAGTATCATTGTAGCAAATTAAGAACACTAAAAACAATCCTTGAGGCTTTTGTCAAGCCTGCATGTATGCACTGGACATATACACGTATAACCTATACAAGGCGTACTCTGACAAATTGTGGGAATACACCTTTTCGTATGTTGTGTGCAAAAGCTTTACGAGAATTTCCCCGAAATTTTATAGCATGTTTGTATAGTTTGATTCTGGACAACTTTAAGAATGAGGAAGCAATACGAAATAACGAAGTGGACAGCGATATAGTTTCTGTACCAATTAATATTGGCATTTCAGGGCAATTTCAATTAAACGAATAGTTTGTATGTGTATCGATAAAAGATACGTTTATGCTGAACAGGTGTGTGTATGTATGTATACTTGCGTAAATCACAAAGCTATTTTTCAAATATTTGTCAAAAATGAAAACGGTATACAGATTCATAAAAAGGAATTAAGCAGAAACAAAATGACTTGCATTTATGTACGTCTGTGGGTAAACTATTTTCATAATATTTTAACTTTGATACTTAATACTGAACTAATACATTGCCTGTGATAAAGCTAAATTGATAGGCCCTACAAAATGGAATTGTATCAACAGATAAATGGTAATTCTAATTTAGATCTCTGTACTAGTTGTAAACCAAGCGACAATCAGTCAAATTCATCTCAACACTTTGTCTAGTATAATGATCGCCTCTAACCATTAAAAAGGGGAAGCTTCTCCTTTACCCATTTTATAAGAGTCATTAATTGATATAGGTTCTAGGGTCATAGACGCACAGACGTTTTTGTGCGATTTGACAGGGAGTTAATTGTCTCGTCATCCAATAGGCTAGTAAGTGTTTTGACATTTATCACATATCCAAACTTTCATATATGATAACTAAATGGTTTATAATTGACGTACGCCGAGTGACCGATGGTCACCGATGTGTAAAACTTGTCTACGATCTATAACGGAAACAAACTTATGTGGCTTGCTTAAAAAGGGATGACTCTTTTTTATTTATTTAATCTTTTCACTTGGGGCCATAATTAAAGAAAATAGCTGACCAAGTGGGAGATAAGACCATAGAGAGTGTTTTCATTAACAAGTAAAAGTCAGTCCAATATCGCCCGTCCATCACACGCAGTTGTACATAGATGTTCGGTGGTCAGATGTAAAGTGTACCTATATAGGATCGTTATGCCTAACTGTCCATGTATCCGAGCGAGCGATGCGATCTGCCGGGCAGACAGTCTTGTCACGGGCCATCGCTCCTTGATCGAAGCCGGTGAAAGAATCCTTAACAAGACAACCTATTGAAAACGTCTCCTCTGTAAATTATTCCTCTGTTCCGTTCTGGAATAAATTATAAAACAATTTTCCCAGACAATCCGGAGAAAAGTACGAAATTCGCCCCAAACAATAGCTGGTCAGTGGTCAAATGAAAGATCGCGATTTATGATAAAACTTAATTAAATCTTTAGAGGAAGAATTTTCACAAATTGTCCATCAGTGATGTCGGAACTATGAGAAATACGCGTTAGAACTCCGCTCTGCCAATTCCACGGATATCCAGACATAAATCTTAATTTATGGCTGTAAAAAATATTGTCATCTAAAACTAGATAAATCAAATTAAACAAATAAACGTTACTTTCTTCATCGTTATAATTATGTGTTTTTTACACCCTTGCACGTACATGCATGTGTGTGTTGTCATAAACACGGACAACCAAGGGATTACTTGTTTTTCTTCTTTGAGTGCAATTAATATTTTTGTATATATAGTAAATATGTGCGATCTATTTAAGATTGTGTGTGTAGTTGAAACACCCAAAAGTATACATATCCGAACTTTTGTCAATTCAGTTATAACTTTTCTTCAGCATATCCGAAGAGCATGACCGAAAATAGTTGAATGTAACAACTCGTATAACGCAAATATGAAAACATTACGGATATTGTGAATGATGTTAACAGTGTTTACCATTGTTTCTAAGCGACTACATTAACAGTACGTCTGGTTCACTTACAGCTCTGAGTATATATGCATGAGAAATGCATCGGGTATAGGCAGCCTACTGGGTGCGACCGTTTGTGGCGCCTTCAGTGCCCCTTCCCTATTATCTTACAGCTGATGAGAAAAGAAATCAGCGAGATGAACACACAGTCTAATAAATAGATTTATATAGGGTGGAAGTCAACCCTATATACTTCCACGAATCCATGCAGATGTTCTTTTTTACTAGCTAACAGTTGTCTGTGTGTGATTGATTGATAGGTGTTTAATTTGTCCCCGATCACTAATGGCTATTGGATGGTTTGATGGATTAGGCGTTATTTTTGTACCATTCCCCTAACTTATACACTGTTTGCTCCTTTTTCATCTTCGAATTTATCAATTGTGTTGTGATATGAAAAAAGATATATGCAATAAAAATAAAACTGTAATCAATCTGTTCAAATGCATGACATTTTATATCGTCATATATTTTTTCCTGTACGTTGCACATCGCCTAGAACCGACCCTATATTCGGTATAGTGACGTTGGTCATACATGTAATCGTATACAAACGTGTATTTAGTGCATTTATGTGTAAACCCTATTTTGCAATATAGTGTTTTTAAAACCATTATAGTAAATGGGGAACACGTGTTGTCTCCGCGTTTCAAAGAAAAGTTTACTGTGCGCGCAGTTTATTTTTCATGCGCTCATTCTATTTTTTTACTAATATAAGTATTATGTGTATTTATATACTCAAACACGTGGTTCTTTCTCTGAGCATTTTCCATTTTCTGCACCTGTTTAAAATAGACTGCGATAAATCTTTAAACATTTTATTATGTAACTACTATAAGCGTATAAATACACGCATGCGTTAATATTTAAAAGGTCCTATCTGGCATCCCTGAAGTAAAAATACTGTCATCTTGTTCCATGCTCCTTTCCTCATATAAGCTGGTCACTTTGACTGACCTAGCCTGATGGATAAGGCATGGGTCTTATGTACATTGTAGATTAACAACAATTTTTTTATATACTTCTACAAACCGTTATACAAAAGGGAAATGTGTCGTATTTCGACCACTAAGGGTATTGTTACACCCAAAATTTGATTGCTTTTTACGTTTCAACTATAAACGACGACACCCAGTTTTACGAGCGTAGAATTTAGCTGGGTGCCCTGGGCAAACAACCACCCTCCTCCAGGTACGTGACAAATCTCCTGACATAAAGTCACAATCGAACCAGTTTTATGGCATTGTCAGGGACCAATCTGCTGCTGCGAAAGTATAACCCTTTTGTCTAATAAGCCAGCGAGTGTCACGACGAAAGTTCAAGATGATTGAGTATTATGTATTTCTATAAAATTTAGTGACAGTAAAAACACATCTCACCTCTTATAAACTGTGCATGCTGCCAGAACAGAACAAGATGTTCTGCCTACTCCCCTAGCTCAGTTAAACGCTTGCACTATACTCGAAGTATTTTAGACATACACGCGCATATACACAGCAGACAGTCTTGTTATTAGCGTATAACTGCGCACAAGTTGTTATCGCCATATGCAATACACTTGTTTTTACGTGTTTGTGATGTAATATCAATAGTTATTTATTTAATGAGTGTTTTACTCCTAATTCAAGGGTGCTGAAAATCGGGCCGTAATCTGTGTATTATACAATTAAACTTTATTTCAGTTTAATTGCGAAAGCGGATATACGGATTATCTAAAGACATGGGATCAATCCCATTCCCAGTCAAGAAATTGTTCACGGGCCTTGCAATGATCACGGGCCTTGCATGCTTCCATTGTTCACGGGCCTTGCATGGTTTCAAACATTGGTTAAGGGAGCCCCATTTGGTGATTTCACATAAACTTTCTAGTCAAAGGTCGGTGGTTTATTACCAGTTGCCTTCAGCATTAAATACGACCGCCTTGGCATTAGTGTAAATTACTGAGTGTTACCTTAAAATAATAATAATAAATAATAATAAATAAAATAATAAATTATTTTGAAAATCTTAATTAATTACGGCGTATATTTAAAACAGTATAATGCACAGACACGGATACATAATTAGCTGTATTTACCTGTAAAAAACAGCTTATTAGCAATATTCTTATAGCTATTTTCTTTTTTTTCTTTTTTTATTTCTTTTGGTTATCCCTAACCAATTTGGTAAATCCTAATTAAATCACTCTGTGTTACTCAGATGTTTTAGGTGATAAAAAAAACTGGTGGTGCATATTTCGTTGTAGAGAAATCAATATTTATATTCAACACGAAAGCAAACTTCAAGGCCTTCCTTCCATGTCAATATAACATGTTTATAAACGTAATTAAGTAATTAAAAACATGAACCTGTTTATATACATAATTACGTTTAAAAAAACTTAATTATAGGTTTCACAACTCCACTTCCATACCGTTTATTAAGATATAACACACAACTTTATTTTCTTTTTCCGGTAATTATTTTCCTTAAAAAAAAAACATAGAAACAAATTTATTTTCAGTTTATATTGTCCGGTCCTTCTTCACGCCGAAAAAAACAATAACTGGAAGACTTAAAAGTCAACGTATACATATGTATGCATTTGCCAACAAAGAAATCTGCATAATTCCATTTTCTAACAACAAAAACAGCTTGGACGGATTCGTGTGGAGAATCTCTTTGGAGTTTCCTGCACGTGTGTTCCTTATTCGACCGAGTGACCGATCCGGAATAGAATAGCAGGGTATCAAAGAGAAATCCCCGGCACCGATTGTTCGTACAAATCCCAGTATCTCCCAAAACACTCGTAACACTTGTTTTCTTCTTCATTTATATCGCTACATCTCTGGACGTCTTCAGACAACTTGCCCCCCAGCTGACAAAGCTTACCATAGCCTCAGGTGGCGGGCAGCTTAAGTGGCTCTCTTTTGGGACGAACAGTCTGTTCGGCTACCGTTATGATCAGCGGGGTGTGTCCCGCTTTGCCTTGACCACCCCCGGGCTTAGACGCTTGACCATCATGGGAACCCACCCTCGACTCTTGTTCCACAAACCTGTTAACTGTAAATCATTAGAGAGTGCTTCTGTTAGAGTCACGTAACAAGCGAACATCAAAGGGAAATACATTGTCAAGGTTTTGTGGAGGTGTTCGTGTGGAGATGAGAACTAATTCCAGAACACAATGCCAAACACTGCCCAGATTGATAGAGAACGCTTTTAAGATTACCTGCAGGGGTCATTAGTAAGATTAAACACCCAGCTCAAGTGGTATCAATCAAACATTTAAGCTTAGAATAAGAAACAAATGCAAACCTGTTCAAAACTATCGTCCAAATGAAAATAAACAAAAGTTGTTGATGCTCTTTGCATGAAAAGTATCCAGAGATCAGGTGTGCATGTGAGTGCAGTCCAATTAAAAAGTAAAAAGGTAGCTTATCTAGATGAGAACGTCTAAGAGGGCCATGCAGTGATTGTGCAAACAGCGGAAACTGATAAAGTAAGTTGTCTGCGTTTTATATGCTAAAATTTACATTTTCACAGTAAGGTATCACCCTACCTTCCAAACACCTCTCAAAACACCTTTCTAAAATCATTAAAACTTCCCGAGTCTGGCAAAATCAGCAACTTAGTCATGGTCGAAATTTATGTTGTAAATGTAAAAATGGTGTGTATATTAATATATATGGTCGTGTAATTCTGTGTAATTTAAGGAGAAGTTAAACATGATATTGTGATACGATGCAGTAATTAAAAAAATCGACTAGATCTGTTCCCAAAGGCTACATGAATTTTACTGTAAAGTACAAATGTTGAAACCCATTTTTTTCTAGACCTACCTCTATATTCATTTTCATGATGAGACGGCTTAGCTATTGTCTATTTATATTTCTATCCGACTGGTGCGTTGCGCCGGGAAATTAACATCTTTGAGGTTCAGGGTAATCAATTCTGTCGTGCACTAACTTCGTATTTTTCCATCTTTAAGAAAATTCTTGGGGTCGTTCCATCGAGAGCCTTGCAATTTGTTTGAAGTTTGCAGAAGTGTCTTATTGACACTTTTGACCGTAAATGTCGGTTTTGACAGTCAGTGGTACGTGGGAAGGTCTGGCAACAACCTGCGGATGTTCGTTGGTTTCCCCCGGGCTCTGTCCGGTTGCCTCACACCATAATGCTGGCCCCCGTGGAATAAGTGAAATATTCATAGTGAATATAACATCGTATTCTAGTTTCACCCATCCAGTAACTTGATCGAAGTCGTGAAACTACAGTCAACTATTAATTGTGTGTAAACATGCGCACTTTCTCCAATGATCAACATTTACCTGGACCAAGACGCCAAATATCTTAAACATGATCTGAAATATATGAAGTCGTTTCGTTGATTGATATTTTACATCTGCGTTATAAATTGACTAGGTAGAAACAGACATACATGTACACGCGACAGTTCAACAGAGGTGGAGGACCGTGCGGGGCATTTGAGGAAACCCTGTGCTGAATATCATCATACTTTACATGCGAATACAATGCTTGAATACTGATTCACGGTGGTATTTGAACTTATATGGGTGTTTTTATCAGTGCTTGGTTTATACGTACAGCTTAAACATTAGCAGCTCTGTGGTTAAACGATCACCTAACGGGGGCATGCAATGTAGAGCGACGCGATCCGACTGGAATTGCATAAATAAATTAAGCATTGGATGAATACATGCAAAAATTATTCTATTTTTACACTTGTCGATTTTAATATATGCGATGGGTACATGTGTTATTAAAGACACGATAATTGTAGCATTCAGAATAAATGTGCATGGTAGACTATAACACAAAGCATACAGAGCTGTGGACAATCCATCACAAATTTACACTAAAAAAAACCAACCTGTTAATTTTAACGAAAGTCTGTTGTCTGAGTGATGCTATAATGTACTCTGTTATTACAACAAATTATTCTGTTAAATATAATGCATGTATTCTATTAATTAAACATGAAGACCTTCTGTTAAAATTAACAGATTAATTTTTTGAGTGTACTCACAAAATCGTCTTTAACTTTCGTTTGTTATTTGATCGGGTTTTAAATTGAACTTAAATGATTTCGACCACATATTCATACATATGGTAAAATTATAGCTTTTAACTGTACGCTGAAAACAGGCATTTTTTTCTCTTTATAGAAGCAATTAAAGTTGAAGAATTAACTTTTATGAATGGTGTATCTTTCATGTCAGTTAATGAAGTATAATTATAGAAGGACAAGCTTCAGGCCTTCGTAAACCACAATCGTTTAGCTTAATATTAAGAGCACAAGGGTTTACTTGACGCAATGGAAGAAAACAAAACCGCAGGATATTTTTAGATGAATAAAAGGCTACATGTGGATTATAAGAGCTCAGATAATCTGGCTAACCATTATATTTTATATATAAACCTTAGTACACATCAGTTTAAGCTATAATAGCTCTAAGGTGGTTGGAAGATTTTTTGTTAAATGCGACTTAGCAATGTTGAGGGAGGAAAAAAAAAGAAACAATCGGCTCTATAAAAAGTTAAATAAACTGATGTCTTGAAATTTCTAAAACTTTTCTAATTTACTATGTAGATTTAATAAAGACGTACGTATAAAGATGTATGATATATATGTTATCTTCGTTCCCCGTGGGCTTTGCTACGCCTGGATCTCCTTTGGTAAATGCCGATTGCCGGTAAACCTGGACGGTTCCCTGTGTGACAGTGTACTTCATTAGTATGCTAGGACGACCCTACAGCTTGTTTATAAGACATCTATATTCTTTATCTTCAGGCGCAGCTTTAGAGGCCCGGGTCGCCATGTACGCTGCACGTGCTAAGACGAGCGAATATTTGCATAAATTTCAAAATCTGTTTTCAAGATCTCTTCTTGGCTTTATCAATAATATAGGACTGTGCACGGAATTAATTAGGCGATGCTTTAGTATGATGATGCTTTTACTTGACCGAGCCCGGCACGCGAACGTTTGAATATTGAGAGACCCGCTTATAGTAACGGTAAAAGTATACACCGCTTTGTAGGGGTCAGATTTTGAGGACATATACTTTCACTCCTCTAAATCGACTTAAAGGCTTAATTGAGCGTTATGGACAAAAATACTTAGCCATTTGACCATGAGGAAAATGGATCAAAGCAAAGTATATATGTGCCACGTGGCAGTTGCCTTTAAACCGTTTGAAAAACCAACTGCTTGATAGAACGTCATTTTCCGCTTCATGTCGTATATGTGAGGGGAAAAAAATCCCTTTTGAAATATAAAATGATTAAACACCTGGTATATCACAGTAAGGGTATGTATACTGAGAGTAGAGGGGTAATTAACTGTTGTCTATCAAGGAAAGATGAGGCTTAGCTAATTACCAAATAACATCATGTGACATCTATGCCTGGTGGTAGGCGCACAAATAAATAAATTTATAAGAAGAGACGTTTGTAAATTTTCTCATACTCCAATATACATATAATTTATCACAGGGTATGCCTGTACAGGTTATATTCTTTAACAGACATTTTTACATCAATATGTAATGATACATCAATAGGAAATAAGTGTTAAGCATTCATTGATACACGGAGTGTGAGAGTATACAATGAATTGGTGTCAACAAAACCTATTTAGGCTGATATATGATATAATGGTTCCTTGGAGATGTCACATTTGAAATGGTATATATATGAATGCCGATATATATATGTCATGTAGATTATATTCTTTATGGGAACTAAATATCAGTACTTTAATATTAAATGTTAATTTTTGTCACCAACATTTGCAGCGCAATATGTGTCGGTTAGGAAAAAATTGGTATAACATTGAAGGTATAACATTTCAAATTTGAAAACTTATAAGGCAATCCTGTGAAGCTTTTGTCAATGAAATTATTTTTGTGAATGTCATGTTCACAATTTCAAATCCCCTCGACACATTTATCTATTTATTCCATTATTGTTTACGCCGTACTCAAGACTATTTCAGTTATCCAATGGCGGCCAACAACATGGTGGTAAAATCCCACGGCCATCACCAGCTTATTGTCAGATAGGTAGGACAGGAGAAGAAGCCAGCACTCTGCACATTTCATTTTCGCATTCATTTTACATCCATTTACACCGCAGCTGAGGAAATGTGACTATTATGGCATGTTTTTAAAAAAAATTAGAAAGAAATACATGAAAGGAACTTTTATAGTTGCATTGTATTGTGGATTAAAACAATAAATGAAAAAACAATTAATGAAAAATTGAACAAGAGACGATTTCTTTTGTGAAATACAAACACTCTATACATAAAAAGCAATGGATTTCAGCGATATCTTTAAAGAATTTCACACGATTATAAATGCTTGGTGACGTCTCAGACACCGCGCAATGTTTGCAGCAATGCACTCTGGACTTGCGCTGTTCAACAATAGCATGCAGCATGGGAGTTCCACAACATAATTACATAACCCTGCATTGCGAGTTTACAACGGGTCTTTACAAATGGGTGATGATATCTTTGACATCATGTTTTCAAAGCGATCCTATCTCACATCCAGACACCACTGTCTCAAAAAACCAGAGAGAATGCTCCACTAAGAAATTTATCTCACCGTGCCTTCGTTTTTTCACTCCAATAAAGCACGTTACGCTTCATTACCTATAATTTTCTGCGACATCTCCAAGACGAAAGCTGTGATATTAGGGTAGCAAAATAAGAAGGGCTGTAACTTTCTATACGCTGAAGCCGCTGGAGCATGGAGCAGTGGGTAATTTACAGTAAACCACACAGTAACTCTCCCCCAGAAGAGTTGCCCAGACCTGTGACCCACCGTCCATAAACAGGCGCCAGCCGTTACATGCTTCATCGAATGTGGAGAATGGTCCCTCTTTTTTACGTTTTGATGAAGATCTCTCTATAGTTTATAAGAAGAAGAACATTTAACCACATTTATTAAGTGTTCAAAGTTTTCACATCGCATTTGAATATATAGACACACATTCCTTTGAAATACCATAAGGTCGAAACTGCAGTCTGGAAAACAGTGCAGCAATTGCAGTGTGATAGTTGCCAAATGGCCACACGTAACCGTTGAAATCTGACCTCTTGTATATTTACCTCAGTTAGGGTTTATCATAAGTGATTATTTACCTCTTCACATCAGAATACATGTGCTAGAGCAACTTATAAATGTGTACGTCAGATATGATTCGCAATCCAGGCCTCAAAACAGACACACGTATATCAACCGGCATCCATAATGGTAGATCCAGGTAAATAATGAAGATCAATTTCCACAACAGCGTTCGCTGAAATACCCCCAATGTGGCGCAAACCCGCAATCATCAAATAATTATTTGTAAGTTTCTCGCGCCAAATCAGTACTCCTAATGTTAATGCATAGGGGCAAACCATGTGCTACATCTCATTTCCAATTCCCGCTGATTTGCCAGGTACCTGTATGGTGATGGGCACTAGTTTACTCTACAAGGCCACTCCGGGGATTCCTTCGCCTTCTTGTCATGAAAAATCTTGAGCACTTCATTTACCAGAAATCAAACAAATAAATATATAAGTACGGAGGCATAAAATAGATAAAAAGATGAACATTTCACAGTCTAGAAAGGTATTCTGTGCAAGACAAAAAAAAATCATACCACTGACTGAGCGATGGTAGAATCTGCTTCATAAATGAATTGGCAATTACTTACATTTCCTAATTTTTCTAAATTATTCTTCAGTTTCACAATGAGTATAATTCTTCCGTAAGTAAAGATACATGGCACGTCTTGAATCTCTAGCGATCTGCTCCATAATGTGTATTATTTGTCTTCATACCGGGAAAGGAGGAGTATAAGCATCGTACACAGAGTATAATCGCCATGTTGAGTATAAGCATCGTGCACAGAATATAATCACCATGTTGAGTATAAGCATCGTACACAGAATATAATCACCATGTTGAGTATAAGCATCGTACACAGAGTATAATCGCCATGTTGAGTATAAGCATCGTACACAGAATATAATCACCATGTTGAGTATAAGCATCGTACACAGAATATAATCACCATGTTGAGTATAAGCATGGTACACAGAATATAATCGCCATGTTGAGTATACGCATCGTACACAGAATATAATCGCCATGTTGAGTATACGCATCCTACACAGAATATAATCACCATGTTGAGTATAAGCATCGTACACAGAATATAATCGCCATGTTGAGTATACGCATCCTACACAGAATATAATCGCCATGTTGAGTATACGCATCCTACACAGAACATAATCACCATGTTGGGTATATGAACTGTTACAATCGAAGCACAACTGAAACATGCATGTGTGTACCGATCAAGCTTGTCTTCCCTCAGCACCGATCATGTTTGTTTTCCCTCAGTATCGATCATGCTTGTTTTCCCTCAGCACCGATCATGCATGTATTCCCTCAGCACCGATCGTGCTTGTTTTCCCTCAGAACCGATCATTGTATTGAAATAATTCGGTGTTTATGCTGGCTTCCTCTCCGGCCCTACGTGGGAAGGTCGACGGATGGTCGTGGGTTTCCCCGTGCTCTGTCCGGTCTCCTCCCACCATAATGCTGGCCGCCATCGTTAAAGTAAAATGTACTTGAGCACGACGTGAAACACAAATCACATAAACATAAATAAATAAATAAATTCGGTGTATAAGGTGGTGTATAAATCCTAGGGGGGGACATGCTCATTAAAATCGCCAAACAAGACGTATTAGTTTGGTTGACTACTTAATTAATTACGTTACATGATTACATGTATTTCACTGAGACGTTTTTCAGCCTAATAAATAAATGTTCTGTTAATTAAAATGAGAAAAAAGTCTAACGACATTTATTCCTCTTTGATTATATAAACTTTGATCTCTCTTTGTAGCATTACGCCATAAATTCCCGTTCTTTAGAAAGATCTAAATTTCAAGTTGAAAAAAAAAAGTCGTTAAGAGTATTTTTTAAGAGTGTTTTTTTTTCAGCAACAACCTTAAAAAAATACAAGTCGGGAATTTGCTAGGAAACGCAACCGGCACATAGTTTGTTCCAATCATCATATATATGTCAAAGATAGTTTCCTGTTGATTTGGGATCGTAAAAGGTATATTTCTTTCGATTTTTTACGACAGCGCCGAAATTGGTGCCTTACGGGTTTGCTTGGTGCGAGATGCCTCAGTGGAGACAGTTCATGGTGGAGGAATCAAAAACTCATTTTGAACTGTTAAGTACTGGGCGGGCAAAAGTTTGATGAAGGGTGGAGAAGTATAGTGTCCAGGGCGGTTCTAACTGATTGTATCAAGTGCTTCATCTCTAAACCTTCTATGGGCTCATAAAACACACTATACGGGGTTTTATCTGGGCTCAATCATGCGAAGAACGTCTGATCGGGGCGTTGACAGAAGAGTGGCTGTACTCTGACAAGGGAAACAAGAGAAGAGCGGTTCTGTTTGTGGAGACGTCCCCGTCAGCGATACTGGTTAAATCCACAGATCATTACCTTAGACTTCTGGGAAGAGGGGTGGGTGACGGGACAGGTATGTAAGGTTCAGAGGTCATAGATCGCTTCGAGGCCTATCACAACGTCAGGGAGCAGGGCCAGGCGAATGAAGTCACGCACCGAAGATTAGACCCTGACTCTTCTGGCAAATCCAAGGACCGAGAAAAGAAGAATAAGAAGTGGGACAAAATTAAATCCAAACAAAAAAGACATATGCAAAGAAAAAACCAGACAGATGAAAGAAAGTCATTTTTTACGTCATTAATTAAGTTGTTACATGATTTGATTTGATTGAAATCATCTTGTGTTTTGTTCTCATTGTATGAGAAATTTCTCACAAGACTCTCTAGATGACTAGAAACAATTTGCCCTTCCAATGTAATTTGGATTACAGTCAGCTGTGTTTTCTTTTTTTTGCAAATCTGAGAATATTTCAGCAGCAAAGTTGACTTGAAGGGGGAGGTAATTTTATACGACTTCATAATTGTCTCCCTTGGTATGTTTGTGCTGCTGGTAAACTGCTTTCACAGATGAACTTCATTACAAAACACAAATCATAACATCTCGAACTTCCATCAAGTGATGCCAGCCAGTAAAAGCAGATTAGGTATCAGTTGTCAAACAACCCAGATTAATAATTACACACTGAACCATAGAGTAGGCATACTTTTTTATTCAGCAAAAAGCTAATTCGAGAACAATTAAAGCGTAAGTTTATACCAATGATTCTGCTGACGTTGGTCTCGATAACGTATCCTGCATGCTGGTAAGTCAAATGCTAAAAAGTTTTTATCTCAACATTCGGAACTTTACCGGGATCGACAATAATATGCCTCATGTGAACAATAAGCAAGGAACTTCAAGTGCACAATAACAAAGCCTATCTCTAAAATAAAGCCTGTTATAAAATTAATTTTCAAATGAATATGTAACAAGTAAATGGCTTATTTATGGTAAATAATGCTGGTAACATGCAAACGAGAAGACATTATCAACTGTTTTCAGTGATAACAATTAAACACTGCGTTGCATATTATTTCGGTTGTTTTCACACTAATCTATCCTTGCAGAGGTATAGTCACTTTGTTTAATTTATATAAGAAGTGTAATTCTGTGCTTATCACACAGAATCAACGTAATACAGACATCAAACAGACTAGTACCTTGTCTGTGTGCACACAATATGCAGTGGCCGAACCGAGGTCTCAGCATAAGCAAAACGACTACTCACTTTTTTCTTGTTTTGTTGTTTTTGTTAATAACCTGGAATTAATTATTCACACGCAAAACTAAAGGTCAACCGAAATAAGCATGATTGATGCCTTAACGACTAGCAGGTGATATTGGCTAGACCTGAAATCAATAATCAATAACTGAGACATATAGTTTAAGTTGCATCCATTGTTTTACAGTACGACTGGTACATGTCCAAAGGTCACCCTTTTGTGCGAGGATGTAGGATTAGACATACTAATCATGCATGTACTATAACATCTCAGTATAATGTTATATGATGAACAAATTAAGCAAATAGAGAGAGAAAATTTCTTTAAAAATATATTTTAAATTCAATTTCATAGCTTTATTTCCACTAATAGAGTAAGCAGTGTAGCAGTAGCAGTGCTGATGTGTATAAATCCACTTTATTGTCAGGGAAGTGTTTTGATCACAGCTCATGTTTTTCACCCATCCATTTGTAAAGAAGTACAAGTCCACTGGACCTGTTCATATGCTAGAACTAGGGCTTCATAAGCTCACAAAGTTCTATAAATAAGGAATAAATCTTCAAAACATGGTAATCATAAGCACACAGATTTGTAATGCTCTGTTCGGTATGACTTGGAAGATTCAGCAGTTTCAGTTTCTTACGTTAGCCGTCAACCAGTGACTAAGTCGACTAGAGCTGAGTTTGACAGGGGATTTGTACATTCCCTCGCTCTCACTGGTGTTGTCGGTAAGTGGTCGATGAGGCTCAGCTGTCCGTCTACGCAATGTAACCCTGAAGGTCACTTGTCTTCCAACAATACATGGTGTGCATTTCTACATGTCACATATACGTGGGAAAGTTCGTCAGTAACTTGCCAAACGTCTGTGGTTCAACTGACCACCATCTTGTATGTGAAAAATTAATGAGTTTGGCATAAAACAACAATCATATAAATTAATGAATTCATTAATTCGACAACTAGCAAATAATTCCCTTCGTTGTTTACCCCTATGCATTATACACTGGGTCAAAATAATATCCTATTCAGTGTCTTTTAACTCCTATTCACAGTAGACTGTTTCTGCATGTGTGTATGAATGCTTGAGAATTTTAATGAGCATCACAATTAACAACTCAGTCGGAATCAGTCAAGAAGAGGCGTAATTACATCTTGTCACACTGACATGTACGGATGCATAGAAAGTCGCGGCTAATCATTCATCTAAACCATTATTCCCATCACCTCATCCGGTATGCCTCGTCAGCGAAGTCGCAGATTCGAATCCAGCTCTAGCTATAGTTCTGCTATATTTTTTGTCAGTTTTTCAAGGGTTTGTCAGGTGCTTTGAAACGCCTAGTGGTATACACCAGGCACTGGTTTCCTCAACCCATAAACCAACATAAAAGGCTCTTGAGTGTGGTGGTAAACATGAATGAAATAATAAATACGATGTAGATAAATGACTAGTTATGATCAAATAAACTAACAGCGATAGTACAACGATAAAGCATGAATTATTTTACAAAGTCACACAAAAAGAAGACAAAGTTGGAAAAGCAAAAACAGGGGGATTTTATGAAATTCCCAAATTTTATGTGACAGTAGCCGTGAACACTGATTTCCTGAATGAAGGGCATCCTTGAAATATTTTTCAAATTTTTATCTATAAAACATACTACATCTGGAAGTTTGTATATTTGTATATATGTATATAATAACTGTTGTTCAAGTGAGAGGTGACGTACATGTGTTTGTTCATTTTTTTTTCACGAAATGACATTTTGTGTTATAATGATAGTTCATGGACTGTGAAAAACTGTACACAAGGATACCACAGGTGTTAAATTTTCAGGGAATTCTGTGCTATTTGGAAAACGATAGACTTATATAAATATATTCACAACAGCCATGATAATTTATTTTTAAGATTATTTCCCTATGTAATTTTTAATAATTTCTCTCCCATAATACAGTAAATCTAGAAGAGATTAAATCAGTCGACTGTGTAATTACAATATCAAAGAAAGAAAAATCATGCTTAGGAATTTATTGTGACAAGTATTAATCAACACATATTTGAAATTGAACATAATTTGTATCAGAATGTCACTTGACACAATTTTTTTTTGGCTAACTTGTAACTTTCATCATTTTTTGGATACCATACAAATTAAATAAAATGTTTAATTACACGAATTCAACAATAACTTACGTCAACATGAAACTCGTGGCGTCGAAGGAAAATTAAAGAAACAACTAATCAGCAACTAAGAAATAGCAATCATATGGGCATTACAATTCTGTGTCCCTTATAACTTTCCTATCGAAACTGACACGCAGATAAGAACCCTTTACAAACCCTTTATGATACAATTCACGGGAGCTAGCTTGTAAGTGAGCATCTAAATTCAATTTACCAGGTGATGAATTCATAAATAAAACAGCTAGTGTGGGTGTTTAATGGTTTTATTTCGCAATGTCTGTATGTAGGATATCACGAGGTTTAATCGAGATTTTGCACATATAAAGACAAAACGCGAGACAGGATGAAAAGCTGGTTATTATTTTATAACTTTACGTGCCAATCAAGATAAAACTTACAAGCAAATTGTGTTAGTAATTAGATATAAGATTATATAAGGAATTTTGACTTCAGCTTTTGTACGTACAATATATTGACTTATCATGTGGCAGATTATGAATCGGGTGCACTTCCTCTGCCCATTTCCATTCTCGCACGTCAGGCTATAATATGTTTTGGATTATTTCATGAAACTTTAGGAAACGTATAAAATTATATAGATATTGTGGTGTTTCTGCTTTTATTCTAGATTAGTGAACCAGCCACTTTTTGTATGTTTAAAGCCCGTTAAAGAGTAACTGCCAATTGTTGCCCACTTATAACATCAGAGGACACCTAGTATCTCGGAGGGGTGAAAACTATTGACGCGAAAGCCTTATAAACACTGGCTCATTAAGATTCGCGTCTCGCGTGCCGCTCGCTTTCTGGCTGATTCGAGGTACATCACAATTGGAAATATTTTAGCGCGCATGCGTCAATATCTCGTATCTACCGTTATCAGCGAGATCAGCGTGCGCCAGAAAATATATTTGCATATCGTTTTTTACTAGGTAGTGACCTAATGCCTCTCTTGATGAATACTAATTCTTAATCTTGCTGTTATAAGATCTATACCGGGTACGAGCTGTGATATAGGCTGGAGATGTTCTACATCGATATCTAGGCTGTGCAGACACATTCTTACACGTTTACTTACTTACGGCGTAATTGAAAACCTCTGATTCATCTTCAGGTTTTAAAACTGACCCTTTGCCCTACAAATAATTAAACAAACACACGGTAAAGAAAGGCGAACTTCAGATGTCCGCCCTACTGCAGATCAGTCACCATCAAAGCGTATAAAACTTCTCCCTTTTAGACTGGTTGGTGTACTATATTTGGTTCTTGGGATAACTGACAATAAATGACAAACAGTCACACTTAACCTGTGAAATCCGGCCTCTTGTCAGTTTACCTCAGTTAGGGTTTTATTCTATAACTGTCAATGTAAGTGCATTAAAATATTTGATTGCAGCATCTCGGTGAAAACCACTTTTCTTCCACCAGTATAGATTGCCAATCTATACATCACATGTGATTCAGTAGCTTTCTTATAAACGTAGCTTGCGTTTGTTCAGGGCACTCCGGTTTCCACCCATAAAATTGACCGTTATTGTGTCAGCGAAAAAAGTGAAGAATTCTTGAGTGTGAAGAGAAGCAACAGTCAATCAGTTGATCAATAATCCCAACCCCAAGGATTTTGAATATCCCACTCCCTCACTGGTCGTGAAATCTTGCTGAAAATATAGGCCTAAGCACTTGACGGTGCTCCTGTATATATATGGCCGTCACAGCACATCCATGGTCAAAAATCGCAAGACCAATTCCCAAAACAAAGTTTATCACAAAGTTAAAAGTTATAAAATACATAAAGTATAAAGGACGGAAGCATTCAACAGTTGTCATTCTTGCTTGAAGGCGAATGAACGAATTCAGTGTACTAAAAGCTTTAAGCAATGGCGTGATATTTGCCAATCGGATATAAACAATTGCCTTATAGCAAAATATTTAAGAACTTAAATAATGCTCCATAAACCTCGGCGAGTGATGAAAGAACATATACAGGACGGGGAGTACTTAACGCAAAGAGAATAACAAATGTGGAACAAATTACTTCTTTGGCCATTAATTACGTACGTGTTAAAAGCGCCGTAATTTAATGTTAATCATCTTAATTCCTAGTCCGTACTTAGAACACCCGAGGGATAACCCACCTATTCCCCCGCTCACCCCATGAGCAGAGCATCACTAAACCACCTCGCCCCATCTCGGATTACACCTGATGCAATGCTTTAACTGTCTGCACAAAATTGCTCTGCTCAATCAGTAGAATCTCAGAGCTTTATCATGCAGTCACGTAATTAATTAGCCAGTGTATCTACAAACGTTTGTTATTCTCTGTTTTACCTTGTCCTGTTTTTTGGGGTTTTTTTTATCTGTCATCTTCGACTGGTGATGCTGCGTAGCACCTGAGAGGTGGCATCCAGACGGGTTCCCATGATAACATGCCAGATACCGTAGCCGGGAGGAGGAGTTAAGCCTGCTTCACTTGTTTCACCTGTCTTACCCGAGAGACGTGTGAAAATGATAAACATGCATGAGAAAGCGGCTTATACTATATAGGTATTAATGTGGGAATTCAGGAAAGGTCGTTGGTGACAGCATAGGTGAAGGTCGAGTTGAATTTCTATCTCGTTCGCAGACTTACATCGTACATGTACCTGACACCCTTGTTTGAATCAAGAGTTAATTTCGTGGGAAAGTCCTTGATGTACCCGCAGGACGCATTTGGTTTCCTTCAGGCATTTCACAGCATCCGTCATTGTACATTGCAGAGAAATGATACATTAATCCAAAAACAATGGCGTGGGAGATATTATTCGATATATATTATCTCATCGTGACCGAATGGCTTAGGCGTACGTCTTTCAACAACGTAGTCACACAAGACCTGGGTTCAGTCCCATTCTAGGAAAGAGAATTGTCTAGATTCCTCTGCATCCTATGTTTATAGTACTTTGGGAGCAATAAACTGTCCATGGTGCTTCGTTGAGTGGCACTGTATCAGGAACTTTACTACAGAGACCACTCCCCCCCCCCCCCACACTAGTATGGCATAAAGGTCAGTAGTTTACTTCTGGCACTCCGATTTCCACCAATATACTTCGTGGCCATCGTGAAAGTAAAATATTACTGAGTATGGCGTATAAATAAATAAATCAGTAAGTGGACATGACAAGATTTGAAACATCATTTGTGATAAGAGCGTTAAATCGACCATAGCTGCATAATAATGGTTTAAGTTCCTTTTTTAAGGCATAAAATTCTTCAGTTTATGAATTTTTAATTTGTTGTTTGTCTGATGGTTTCACATTGTCTAATGGTGTTCTATGGTGTTTCCTCAGATGCAGTCAGGATATACTCCGTTGAGGGGGGCCTCCGTGGCTCAGTTGGTTAGCGCGCAAGCTTAGCGTAATGACCCAGGAGCCTCTGACCAATGCGGTCGCTGTGAGTTCAAGTCCAGCTCATGCTGGCTTCCTCTCCGCCCGTACGTGGGAAGGTCTGTCAGCAACCCCGGTTTGCTCCCACCATAATGCTGGCCGCCGTCGCATTAGCGAAATATTCTTGAGTACGGCGTAAAACACCAGTCAAATAAATAAATACTCCATTGAGATAACCCTGGGGGTTATAGAAAGGAAACCATACTGAAGACTAAGAACGACCATATTGGCAAAGCTTAACGGCTGTTCCTCCATGAATGAGGAAACTTTTTGAGGCAATACACAGACACTGAATAGTTACGAGGATACATTCGGACGAAATGAACCCAGCTAAACCTGACAAACTTCTTGACCTACATCCATGCATTGTACATTGGCATGTATAAATTTCTCAGGCAAATGGCATTCGCTGTAAACGTATATTTACAACTATATAACTTTCTCAAGTGTTTAAAAGGGCCTGTCCGATTCGATTATATTTTCTTGACTTTCTTCACATCATCACATTGTGCTTGGATTTCTACATGCGACCTCAGCTGTAATCTTGTTCAAATATAAAAGCTACTGCATGGAAAGTATAGCCGGAGTTTCGACGACAGTATGATGCGTGTAGGTGACAAATCATCACACGCAGCCAGTGAAATCCGCTCACTCACATGTCATCTTATCTCAGTTAGCCGTTAGGCAAAGTTGCAATACTTGGGTCATCAAAACTGTTACTATCCAGATTGAGTGTTTATGTAGTAATGCAGTAATGCTATTCTATAACAAAGTCAGTCATAATAACGTTATGGGTCATGTAGCTTATTGATGTCCAAGTGTCTACTCTACTGCATTTTTTTTACCTAATTCTGCTTAAGACATGGTGCTGTGGGGCGTGTTATTTGCTACTAGGTATGCATTTGCATAAACAGTTAGACTAAAACCCCGACTGAAGTAAGTTGACAAGATGCTATGTTTCAGCGGTTATGTGTGACCATTTGCCAACTCTTACACTGTCGTCGTATTATAATGTTTGACGTAAATATATACAGCCAGTACTGTATTTGGAAATGTAATACAATGTACGTGTTCTTGTGTTAATATTGAAACTGTAAATATCAATAAATCCATGTTTTGTTTTAAAGAATATATATATATATATATATATATATATATATATATATATATATATATATATATATATATATATATATATATATATATATATATATATATATATAAATATATATATATATATATATCATAATGTGGTGATGCGAAACAAATGATAAGTTATAAGTTATTTCCGGCGGTGAAAGTCAATTTAGATTGAGACATCATCTGGTGTTCATTTTCAAAGACGCATCCCCATTAAGGTCATTTGCACTCAGGCTATAGATTTAATGTTGTTTGTTGCATTTTTATAAATTAATTTTGCTTGAATGAATGATTATGGCTCTACGCCACGTCGTCAATATTTCAGCCACTTTGTGGCGAGTAATTTTGCTTGAAGCTCTAGCTTCTTTCCACCTTTGAAGATATAAAAGGATCATCTGTACACAAGCTATGACCGGAAGACATCATATCTGCATATTCACACTTAAATAGAAATTTGAACATTTATGCCTTTCGCCCAAGTTAAATGACCACGTTAGTCCAGTTTCTTCATGATGACGCCAAAAATAAGCCCAACACCAACCAACTTTCTTTGTGCCCTGGAATTATATATATTGTTCCAATTCCCTCGAAAAAGTTCGCTGCTCCTCCTCCCATTCCCTCGCTTAGCTCGCGTGTGAAAACCCTTAGTTTGTCTCTCCCAACCCCTAGAGAAAAGTAACCTGCCTCCCGGGCCTATATTTAACTGTCTTAATAACTCTTTAGACCCTTGTTCTGACCTAGGAAAGTGTTTTCCTCACTAATTAGCAAAGCTTGTTGAACACTCTACTCTTGTACCCATGCACTCCAGGGCATACTGGTCGTCCGCTTGCCGTTTTAATTTTAAAAGGATTAAATATTTTAAACAGTTGCAAAAAGGCGTTATACAGGGATGTGGCAAAAAAACTTAACCACTAATGAGTCTCAAAGAGGACGACTTACACAGCTAGAAAATGCAAAGCTTCCACAGATCTATTAAGGCAGTTTACAAAATTGTGTAGATGAGTGTAGTCTTTCAATAATGTACATACGCGTGGCACAAAATAACACACAGCCATTTAGATAATACTTTACAAACACAACCGTACTTATATAAATAGAGATAATTCGCGTGTACGTCGCTACTTATTAAGATTACTCATGAACAATCGGAATAAAACTCTGGCTGAGATAAATTAACCAGTACTCGTAAGAAACATGCGACCATTTTCTAGCTATCACACTGTCGTCACTGATATGCTTTTTTACTCCTATATACTGTAGTCTTTTATACTCATTAAGGAGTAATCTAACTAGCACTTTTCTTAAATGTGGTATAACCGTTATAACACCATAAGAAGCCCAAGTACTTTTACAAATATATATATTTAGATCTATACAAATAATCAGTTCTGTTAGACTCGATTTTTTCATTTTGACAAAAAAAAACCTTTGTGTTAAGAATAGTAAGGGTTGCTCCAAGATTTTTGATACACAAAATGGCGAATATATATATATATATATATATATATATATATATATATATATATATATATATATATATATATATATCCTCTTTAATATTCTATCAGGAATATGTCTTTTACATCCATGACTACACAGAATAAATTTACTCGCTACAGAACAATGTGACCTTTGCCAAATGGAAGAATCTTTGGGCCACTTTTTACTTAGGTGTTATAAATTCTGGCAGTTTCGTTTTAAGCTGCTACAGCGGGTAGCCTCATTCGGGGTGAAGCACTCGACAATGTACGACCTGCTTGTTCCAGATTAGGACACGACCTGAATTCTGCATATAGTTTCTGAGTTTGTTGCGTCCCCAGAAGATGAATAGTTTTTGTTCGTTTTCTTGTAATTTCAGTCACAGAATAACCTGATATATACAGATCGAGAGACTGGCACTCGCCAATAACCCAAACACAAACCAACCAACCTACATTGCGTGATTTCGGTAATTTATGCATGTAGCGTGTATTTCTTGATAAAGAGGTTATAAGGCTAGATGATGGGGTTATCATAGGATAATAATGAATTTCAGACAGATTACTAGATACACAAGTACAATTAGTTTACGACGTGCCAGCCACTAAAGTTTGTCTTCAAGGAAAGAAAGAAGACAAACTCTTCTGTTTACGGCAATTCTGCACATTTTGAATAATATTGAGATTTTTAAAAAATATCTCTTAATTTGCTATTTTTTAAAATCTGCTATGGAGGGTTGATTGAAATATCCAGGATAATGGCAACATATAGAGAAAAATATCTCGCATTTGTATATTTCCAAAACTGAAGAATCGATATCGCTACGTGTACAAGTTATAGTCATGATTGAAATCTTGTCGTCGTATAGAAGCATTAAACTACTAAAGACCTACTAAAGAAAGTATATAAAGCAAGAAATTAGGATGATGTAATGTTAAGAGTGAGTGAGTGTGAGTGCTTGGGGTATAACGTCGTTATATTAAGAAAACAAGTTAACAAGACGTTTTCAATAATGCAAGGTAACGCATCGAAAATCTAGATGCATGTACAGTAACGATGTATATATATATATATATATATATATATATATATATATATATATATATTTATATATATATATATATATTGATCACACAATTGATGAAAGAAGTTAATTCAACGGCGGTAGGCCTAAGCAATACCCTGTGCAGGTAATATAATACAATAAGCTAGGCTGCTCATCGCTTTTACCGCTATGTTCATCCCATATAACCTGATGGGGTTGTAGGGACGGGTTTTCTTAAGCGACCATAACTGCCGGTAAATTAGAGATAGGGAGTACTTTAAAACATTGCGCTGATGGCAAAATATAATGTCCGCTGACCCTCACACGTTTACTTTATACCTGTGAATATAACAAGTTACAGCGGATGCCGACGCGGCGTAGTGGTTTGAGGTGCATTCATGCTACATTAACCAAGTGCTAGTGAGTTTTTGAATAGAATAGTACAGGTGCAGGTACGGTACTTGGTGTTTTCTTTCCTTTAATTGGTCAGGCACTCAGCTCTAAGCGAGCCCATAGGACCCTACAACAGATAAAGTACAGTATGTTTAGAACAGAGAAAAATGGTATTTTATCTCTATACACAGTGGAAACTCAGACCAAGATGTGTTATATGTATGTATGCTTGAGATTTTATGTCGTACTTAATGATTTTTGTATTACGACGTGGATTCATTAGATGTGCGTACATATAGTGTGTCTTCTTGCGGTCCACTTTGCCAATGTGCTGCCGTCACTGAAGTATCATGCGGAAATAACCAGCCATGACAACCCACCCAGTTACATTATACTGACATTGGGCCAACTAGTCCTCATTCCTCTCCTTATTGCTGACTATTTTAGTTTATTTATTATTTTACTGTTTTATATTTTTTATTATTTTAATTTATTATACTGTTTTACCTTGAGGCCATACTCAAGAATTTTTCTAGCACTTATTGTATTCAGATATGAAATATAAGTTGAAAAAAACCAGGAATGAATTATATTTTCTTCTCTCAGTATAACACAGGTACAGTACAACTACAGAGAACTGGCCTGTGTACCAACAATGACTTTTACAACTGGATCTTTACCGTTCGATTTCCCTGTCTGTTGGTATTGTTAAACTTCGTCTAGGCGTAAATTTGTTACATAGCTATAGGGGTGATCGGCTGCGCGGTTGTCATCACCAATAATGCTTAGCTGTTTTGCTTGGAAAGACAGCAACTATTCTTTATCAGTCTATGGGTTGCTTTCAAACCTCGAAAGTGGCCCTACCGTTCTACGGTTGCCTTAAGCGGGACGCTGTTCGTTGTTCCGGGAACAATGTTGCCTGCTAATGGTTGCACAGACAAAGGGCTTATCGACCGAAAGTGTTGAGGTACCAGCAGGGCCGAAGAGACACTTATCTAACACGGCCTGATAATAGATGTTGACGATACCCATAACGGTGAAGTGACAATTTAGCTTCGCACGTAGTTTGAAGACACAAAAGAACACCATACTTCAAAGACGTCCTGGAAGTGTCAATCACGAAAAATTGACCATCCACAGAGCAGATCAATACGGGCTGTAATACCTCAATATTTGTAATGTAGGCCATAGCTGAAGAACGTTTACTTTAAGAGCTGTTGAGACTATTTTGGTCCAAACGTATTTGTTTATTTCCCATGAGTACATAAACATATATTTGATTGAACAGTAAATAAGGAATGAAGTAGATATATAAATAAACGTATAAACCACATAATATGCTTATCACTTATAAATATATAGCCTGGTATAATATTACATGTTGCATATATTAATAATGTATAACAGAAATTTGGTCTATGGCAACAAAGTTATTTTTCCATTGGCATATGCTATATTTGTTAATGACACATGCTATAGAATCACCTTCCTACCCTCTGTAGTATATTTATCTCATAATCATTGTGATATTGGGTGATTTGTTCATTTTTTTTATGTGTTATAGGTAGATGTATGAGGGAACCAAATTACGCAGCCCACCAAATTCCTTCTCAAAACAAGGGTACATTTATGGGGATAATTATTTTCCCACACTGTGGACACAACGAGCAAGTGCAACGCACTACTCTGGTGATCACGATATATATCGTGGTATATATATATATATATATATATATATATATATATATATATATATATATATATATATATATATATATACGTGTTTGGTCTCTTTTGAGACTTTTCAAAATGATACAGTTAAGTCACAAAGAACATATATGTAGAGCAAAAGACATATATATATATATATATATAGGCATGCATAAAGTTGTATAGTTTATAAACTCTTAGTTGTGGACCAGTAAGCAAAGAAACTGAGGGGTTTAGGGGTTTGGGTCTGTATACAAATAGAGTTTAATTAAACAAAACAAAACAGTAGTAATAATCTTACAATGAAAATTAGCGTCGGGCTTGAATTTCCGAATTAAGTGCTATTCCATATGTATAATCCTCCAAAAATAGTTTGAAAAAGGGTAATATTGAGAATCATAATATTTTGGGTACATGCCTAAGATGTCGTTTAGAATCAGTGTTGAATTGTTGTCGCTGAAGCCTGGTTCTGTTGCCCAGAGCATCTCCAGTGTCTCCTGTATATAACATCCATCTGCCATCCATTACAGACTAAGACGTAAATCAAATTCTTGGAGTTACAATTCATACTTGCATTTATCATAGAGTTTCTGAACTGAACTTTGGACTCAATTATCGCACGATTACAACATTTGCATCGTTTATCATGTCATTTGCTGACAGAAAAAGTCTCCGTTGAGTTCGAACTGAATTTTGCCTCTGTTAATAGTTGTTTCAGGTTCTTAGCTTGTCTGTTTGCTTTTAGAAATTTTGTTCCTTCAAATGCAGTACGAAGTCGTTCATTGGAATGTAAGAGAATTTGGTTGGTTTAAAAGGCAGCATATACGTTGTCATTGCTAGGGTTAAATGTAGATATAAAGGTTATAGGATGAGAGTCAGCTTAGATGACGTTTTTATGTTAGCGTTGGAATACCTGACGTTCTTATCAGTTACAGAATTCAGTACGTGAGGAACACCACTAAAATATTTTTTTCAGTACATACATGAATGTGCATACACAATGGGGTTTGGCAGCATGAATATAGGCGGGTACAACTCAGCAATTAAAATCACCCGTCTATAAGACGATTTACATTCTCATAACAAACTGATGAAGATAAATTTTAAGAAGACTGATGCAGACAGATGTGTGGTGATAACTCGATGCCGGAGCTGCCATAGGTCTGTATGTTGTTGTAATGTATAGCTATCCACAAAGGTTTATGTCCTTTTCTCGGTGTGAATTTATTGTTCTCCTTTATTTCTCTCTCGTAATGAAAAGCTTCCCATTTACCTGAAGCAGTCAAATACCATTTCCCAACAATCACAGTGCCGTCGATGCTGTTGTTTTGCTCTCAGTCCTGTAGTCTTTTATATTAAATGAAGAAGTAATGTATATATATATATATATATATATATATATATATATATATATATATATATATATATATATATATATATATATATATATATATATATATGTAGTCTATAAAGTCACAATAGATAGCTGACAAGAGCCCTTCGCGTGGCGAATGTCAACGCTAATTAGTTGCTTGAGCCCGCATTTAGAAGATGTGTATCATTTAGATTTTATCGTTAGGTTGAGTTCACTTGATACAAACCCGGTAGATTTACTACGAAGGTATTACACTATATAGTGCTGAGTATTTCATGTTTCTCACTTAACTTATGTAGCAAAGGAGATTAAAATTCTAAGATTCAATAGCAACATAGTGTAATTCACCCAAAGTCAGTCAGTCAGTCACACTGTCACTCACTCCGTTGACCAACCACACACTCAGTTAGTCGGTCAATCACACAATCATTCACCCCATTAACCCATCACTCACTCACTCACTCACTCAAGCATTCAACCAGTCATTCAATCAATAAATCGGTTTGTCAATTAGTCAGGATTCCGGTGAGTTATAAAATAAATCGATATTAATCAGCACCAGTCACTTGCTCCCTCTGTTTAGTCATTTAATCAACCAAATGAAATTCAATAAAAAATAAAAATATGTTTTATTTTTGGCTCAACAACACGTTTTAATCAGTACAGTTGCCATCTAGTCCGTCACTAGTCCACTACCCAGCCAGTCAAAACGCAACTAATCCCGTTAGGGATGCTAGAAAATCGTTGTCTTTTCGTGGCTCATCCCTAACGATACAATCTCGAGCACAATGTTGCCGAACGTGTATTTCCTCTTACGTGGGTATTTATGAGACGGATGCTTTTATAACTTCACTCTGTAAACAGAAGCACTTTAGCTTCTTTTGGTTGTTTGAATAAACTCTCAGTGCAAATCACTTCGACATACGCAGCTTGAACATTTGATATAGCCGCACGACACTGTCTGTCTTCCGGTCTGACAACATCTCGCGTTAGGGCGCGCAAACGTAGTTTCCGGTAGGATTATGGAATCGGATGTAAACTACGTGATGCATATACCATCTTCTAGAACTCACCCACAAGCCAAAGTTTCTCTTCGTTTTTTTTTTTTTCATCAGAAACATCATTAAGCCACAACTTGTGGGTTGTTAAAGCGTAACCACCGGCAGGACACGGTCGCTGGGGGCACGGTCTTGTAAGTCTAATTCAGAAGACTCGGTCATCTCCCTTCAGCCGCCTCCGTGAAATAATTGAGACGAAGCCAAACAACGCCTCTTGATGTAGGATCGTTTCTAATGTTGTTTGTTCTTTCAATAGTTGCGGGTAAAATGGGCGTTAAGTCGAGTCGCTGGAAATTTTGGCACAAAGAGGGCTTTGTGCGCATGAAAAACAGCGGTAACCCAACACCAGTAACGTTAATCAGATAGCCCCATTCATAAACCACGTACAGTTTGAAATGATACTAATGCTGGAAGACGCCACACTACTCTGGTATTGATCTCCTTGAAGCCCAATCACTTGCCAAGGTGAGAAGCAATAATGATGAGGTTTACGATATAAGGCGACGATGTACTGAGGAATAATTCTGAAGATGCTTTATGACTCTGAAGTCCAATACGGCGTAATACAAACAACCAAAACAACTAGGAAAGTATATAAAGTATGAAATTAGCATTGAATCATGCAAAGGGAAGATGTCAGTTGTTTCTTATGATGTTGGAAAGACGAAAGAAATGTTCTAGTCGAATGAATATGTATGTATTTATTTATTTATTCATTTGATTGGTGTTTTACGCCGTACTCAAGAATATTTCACTTATACGTCGGCGGCTAGAATTATGGTGAGAGGAAACCGGACAGAGCCCGGAGGAAACCCACGACCATCCGTAGGTTGTTGGACAACCTCCCACGTACGGCCGGAGAGGAAGCCAGTATTAATTGTCGATTATCAAAATATATATCCCTGTTGAACTATGATAAACTGTTCATATGTCCAGACTGGCTATGCAATTCAACACAATGAATATACAGTCTCCAGCTTAGCGGAATTAGACACAATTGTGGAACAGTGCAAGCAATACAGAGCGTAAGTAATCATACATGCGTCATCATACTTTGTTAAAAGCACACTGTTCAAGTGTGACGTGATGCCTAAATAATGGTGTTTTAAGTTGTTACTTATAGCTCGAATATGTTGTTGCTTACCGGTCTAATAAGCGACCAATCAGAATCGAGAGAAAATGTGTTTTGTAATTTCTTTTAAATGACAGAAGACTGCAGATAGGTTTATATACATGAATCATACTTTAAGTAGAAAAGCATTGGGTAGGTTTACAGTGTTTGTGCCAAGTATTTTCCTCCTGAACATTCACCTCATGGCCATGGCTTAAGCCGGTTCACGTGAATGGGGTAATGTCACCAAGTACTCGATGACGTCATTCGCCCGTGTGAGGCAGATTAGCGAGCTTCTGTCCGTCATCTTTGACTTTCATCTCGGGCTTCTATAATTCGGCGTTGTGGGTCTTCTCCAAACATTTTATGGCAATGTTTTTGTTGGCGGTTTATGAAATTAGCCACGCTGTGAAAGAAAGGTTACGAAAGCCCGGGGTTTGTTGGGCTTAGTTTGCGGAACTTTAGAGGAAAATAGTGCGCGGGAGTTAATCGGTCTCGAAGCACGCGCTAGTGTTTACTCCAACCATATCACTGCCACAAGCGCCACGCGGGCGCGAGACGTGAGTCAGTGAAAAACAGATTGCTTAAAAACGCGTCTTTCTCCTTGTCCACCAACTGTTCTCCATTTCTAGACAAACAGTGCTATCAGATTTTAGTCGAACCATAGTAGTATGACTCGACCAGGGTTTAGCGCTGAGCCGCCAAGCGCTTGTTTGACAACCGTACACGTCTTAAAGGGAATTTATACAACCAGTGCAAAAGCCTTGGAGACTTAAACCTTAAACTATGACGGAGAGATCGGTGAACCCAGTGCGATCGTGCTGTCATTTACCCGGGTTGGATCGAAGCGAAGACATTTGCACTCACAGAATGTTAGCATAATCTAGAAATACCTTCTGTTTGTCTGATAAACAGGAAAAAATATTAGTTATGAAAATGTGACCTTAGACAACACAACACTGACCTTAGGTTAGTACTTACAAAATGTATTTTTTGATAAAAATTGATAAATCATCGAGAAAATGGTAGATATTTCAAAATGCATTTGATTAAGTTTTATCTTTTATTTGCACCTCTCCCCCCCCTCCCAAAAAATATATATTTGATATCCATTAGACACATTACAGTGGCACAGTGTATCCTTGTTAGAGTGAGTGAGTAATCGCTTAGGGTTTAACGTCGTACTTAACATTTTTTCAGACATATGACGACGAAGGAATCCTTAGAGCGCATGTAATGTACCTCCTTGTTGCAGGACGGATTACTAGCTCTCTTTTATCTAGTGCTGCTTCACTGAGACGCCTTACCAAAGGCAAATAAGCTGCCCCGCCCGAGCCATAGGACTGATACTGGTCAACCAGTCGTTGCACTATCCCCTTCATGCTGAACGCTAAGCGAGGATATCCTGCTAGACTACAAAAATTATGAAATATGCTGCTTGGTTGCCATTTTCAATGTTATGATTTATTTTAAGCTCATGCAGATATGGTGTAAAGGGTTTTCTGCTTGACAGGTATCTGTCATACTTGATGACATTGATACTTATCTGCGAGGAGAAATCTGTTAGTGTTCTGCTATTAGAAATGACACTGATAGGACAATAATGACATTGTCCTTTATCAAATCACCTCATCAAATGCAGGACCATGCACAGTTGTAAACCCAGTCCTCACTCGTAGCCCAGGGGGTGTGTGAGGTTTAAAAGGTTACTTCCCTTACGTCGTGACTGAGCTCCAGGTGGCCAAGCCAATGACCTGGATGAAAGCGTTCATGGTGTCGCCATAGCAACGCCTGGGCTTGCAAGGAAAACCACGAAGTTAATTTATGCATCATCATTTGCACTCTGAAGCTGTTATAGTTGCTTACACAACGAAGTGTTTAACTTCAGAAAGTGTTATCGGGATTTCACAACACATTATAGGGGAATCTCACCGAAATCTTGCTCAACATTTAATTAACTGATGTCTTAAAAGAAGCTCTAACCAACCTCAGAGCACAGATAGATGTGTTTATCTATGTGTATCCTCAGCACATATCTCCTACAAGAGAACTGATGTATGTGCACATTCTGTGTGATAACTGCAGTAGAAGGTTGGCTAAAACTACTCGATTTGTTGTTGTCAAGTGTGTGTCAAAGAAAGGTCGATCCCAGATGTCCTTCAGGAATGGTAGCAACCAAAATTTTGATAAACTTTGTGTTCAGATATGTTCATCTGAATGTTGAATGTTGTATTCCTTTACAGAAAACAGCTGCTTTAGCTCTGCCCTTGCGGCAAAAGTCTCCTTTAATTTCTACTTAAACTGTCGAAGTGGTTTGTGTAGCAAATGTATGTTTGCAGATCCACCCAAGCAGAGATGGTTAGGAAGTGCCGCGCATTATTTTCCCAGCATTGCTATGGCGTCTTTAATCGAACAGTTCGTTTTATGACGAATGATTAGTTTCCAGTTGAAGAGAGACTGAGTGATTGTCATCAAACAAGCAAAAAACATGGGGAAAGGGGGACACTTCACTTCTGGTGCGATAATCATAAACATCATCTTAGCCATTAGTAATCAATCTGAACAGCTATCGGGTTACTGCTCTATCGACCAGGCTCGCGAGTTACCAGCCTTCAAGTGGCTAGGGCCATTTGGAGAGGCGACTCCAACGCAGTTAGAGAACATCCGGGGACTTTCCTTTAATTTAGACACCCGCGCCTCAGAGCGCTCGGCAAATTTCCGCCCGCAAACTCGATCTCAGTCAAATTTGTCCAAGAGGAATGGGGAGTTATTGACACGAGGAGTTCTATCGCGCCCTGATAATGGAGAAGTGGACAACGCTGATGTAACCAAAGGCGATATAAGAGAAAGACAAACATGGCTAATCCAAACACCCTTTCACCCTTCAGAGATCGTAGGTTTAAAGATTTCTTCTCCTTACCGCAAAAAATGATTGTTCATGGAACGTCTGTGAACAATTTTTCCAGTTACGTTAACTGGTAACTTTGCGCGTGAATGACCTTGACAAGGCATACGTTTAGATTGTAAAAAGTATTTTGAAGTGAACGACGCATTGGTTTTATTTATGTGATAAATATCCAAAAATTGCCTGATAGTTTAATTTAGTATTTAATAAAATCTTAGCATAATTCATATCATATCCCAGATGTTTACAAATAAGCATGGACAAATATCTTTACAATTTTTCATGGCGAACATTTGTCAGTGGAGCAAATAATTGATACATATCGCATCAGAACATTAATTTTCATCGTTCAGTCCTTCTCACACTGGTAATGACAGCATTCGTTCCCATGAAGACACAAGGTGGCACATGTAGCCCGAATGGGAAACAATTCTAGTCGCTACTATTTCCTCCCTATTGCTCGAGTACAGTCCATAAACAAATGATCCACGACAGACAGTAACACGCGGGAACGATCTGGCTTTGTCTGAAAGGAGAATCTGTCAGAGAAGCGAAACCGGATGGTCCGGACAATGGCGATTATCTGTCACATATCGCACGACTTTCCCAGGTTTAGTCGTTAATCATGGCGATTTCCCCCGACAGTTCATACACCGCCATGACAGTGGGGATCAATTCTTCTTCATGAATTTCAGATCAGAAGAGCAGTAGAGGACGAGCACTGGCTTGGGCGAGGACTTGCCACCGGCCGTCCTCGAGAACATCAGCAAGGCTATAACGACAATGTGTTGTCCTGCAATCGATCGAACGTGACAAGAGACGGGGAAATATTGGTTCTCGATCTGCGCCATTCCTTCTCAAGTCCGCTTTCCGTTCTCGTCACAGATGTCACTTTTCATCGTTTTCGGTGATCAATTAAAAGCCCGAGATTTGAAATGGCGGGGGAAATGATGTAGATGACAGACTTCCCCTCGCCTCCACAATGACTTCTGATGGCCTGTGGACATTCTAATTAGGATGCCAAAGTTACCTAGGTAACACCACAAGATGAAAAGCTTGTGTTTTCCCCAATATGTTTGCTCAATCTTCTGAAGTTTTTTGCGGAAGGATCTCAGGTTCCAGTTTTCTCCTTCAATCGAGATCACGCCGAGGTTGAGACGTAGTTGAAAGGTACTCGATAAGCTGTTAAATTCAACATCCTGGTTGTATTCCCATCGTGTCAAGTTTCGAAGGTTGGTTTGGATCACAGATTGGATTGGAATCCGGTCATCCATCTTCCTCAATTATTGTTTTCTGCGATTAAGTTTGTCCTTTGTCTTTTGTTCTTTCGTTTATTGCGTTATTGGTAAATCCATGGACGAGGTACCAAACCCCTGCATTTTGAAGCCCACTGTATTCATTTGATATACATGAAGGCATATTTGAATTTTGTCTACATATAATCAAACTACAAAGGTACATGTGCTGATCACCATTTCAAATTCATATTTTCCTTGCAATATCTGTAATATATTAATAATATCTTTTTAATGTTAAAAGACCTGAGTGATAATGTAGGAAGGTTTCGTTGTATATCATGTCAGAAGAAAGACTAGTCCAGTTTCGCCTGATATGCAATTTTTGCGTGAAATGTGCCATACGTAATGTCCGAAATGTGTGAAAATATCTGCATGAAACCGTACACAACAATGATATAAATGGCTTCTTCAAACCAGAAGCTATAAGGCCTCCATGTATGCCTGCACGAATCAATTACGCTATAATATATATAGGTCTATATTTCTAGGCTCCTCACAACACACTTTTTACGTCGTCATCAAACCGCAGACATCTACCGCAGACATAACAACACCGACGAATTTTATTGGCACGGTTTCAACAAAATGTTAACAGTACACGCGCACAGTGCACGAGGTTTATTTGCATTTCGGTTGAAACGCATGGGTCTCCAATGTCTATGTATGATTACATATGGCGTATTATAGGAACGGCATCAAAATGTAAAGGTAAACAAGAACAAATCAGCCAAACCTATGTATCTTATGCTCCTAAAGTTACGAATATTTAGATCCCTCTTACAAGGTATTATTTAATTAAATGATTAGTGAGTTTAAGTTAATTGGCAATAGTAAATTTCGAGTTGTCACAAGAGTGAAAATGATAAATGAGTCAGTAAAGGAAACAAAACCTTCTTTCTGTTCGAAATGGGGGTAATCAAGTCATTCAATGAAATATTCAAAGGATTGGTTTCAACTTAATAGTGCAAAAGGAACAGAATCATTGCCCGTGTATGTGAGTATACAGTAATATTTAATCCCATGATTTCAAACTTATTCTTGGAAATTACATATAACTACATAGGTATTTGTTGAAACAATGGATAAAACAACCTTCAAAGCAGACAGATCTACCAACAATTGGATATGAAAAGAATCAAGATGAGAAAACCTCCAAAGCGTTTTCGCCTATACACCTATACACTCAACCAAAGTTAAACTCACAAAGCTAAAGCCACGAAAGCCATTGCCTGCTACGTCCATGACCAATGATTTACAGACCATCACACTGTCGTCGCTGCATGTCGTGACTTGCAGTTCTCTAGTTTTTTGTTTTGTGATCGACAAATGCCAGTGAACAATATATTTCTAATTAAAAGTGAACAGTTACATATACACTTAAAGGAAAGAGACAAAATGTTTTTTTTTTCTGTTCAAGATCTTCTAAGGGGTGGCGATATGCATGCCTGTATTTTGCTTGAACAATTGGGAAGTATTGGAAGATCGTAAGGCTTTTGTGCACCCTTTGTTAGAAGAGAAGACAATAAACAATACATAACCTTAGTTAACGGTCAAAGCCATTTTTCGTGAGGTTTTTTTTTGTAATTCTATAATCTGGAACTTTTAGTCTGGAAATCCTATTGCTCTACGGGAAATACGATGTCGCGTTATTTGCACTCTAACCTAATAAGGCTAATAAGAAAAACAGTGTCCACGTGACTTCAGCGGAAACAGGTGAGTTCACGGGTTACAGAAACAAGTCACGCTTAATTGATTAACATTGATAACATGTAGGCGCTTTCGAATTCTCATGATGCGCGATATTGCTTATTTTGAATACCTCGACTATATAGGCTTAACTGCAAAGAAACAAGTGTGCTTTTAAAACCTTATGCGGGATACAATATCGATACATATATACATTTGGTGTAAGGTTATATATTCCTTTAACCTGAAAAGTATCGCTATAGTACTTACCTGTCGACCTATTCCATCGTGCGCCTTGCTGATATATGTATCAAGTTCCTTTTCAAGATATTGATGTAAACTACTGCACATGTAGATAATGGCTATCCTAAAATAATTTTGCAGATATGTTAATTTGATCTGAATTGCAGCATAAAATCTAAACGCGGGAGAGCTGTACAGATATGAAGGGGCAGTATCTTTATCATTTTCGATCCGTTAGGCAGAGAGTGGCTAACAGTGACGACTTAAAGCGGATAGAAAACGTGAGGAAAACTAAACCCATCTACATCTTAAGATCTTGACGTCCCGTGGAGGATAAACTTACCTGTTAGAAAGCAGGAAAAACACCTTTATTTAAGGATTATAGGAGCACCGCCATTATACATTCCGCTTTTTCAATAATGTTAGATTAATAATGTTAAAAGTACAAACCTAACAATTTGGAAACTGCAACGGGTATGACACGTGCAGCTAATGACGGTAATTATTTCTTTTATATATACCCATAAAATGACGAAATATCTTTTTCTGGTTTCAAGGGCACAGCCAAAGGGCGTTAGTTTGATAGAAAGTACAGTGTAACAAAAGTGTCAATTAAGTAATCCGGGGAGGTATATATTTACATCAACTTGGTTTTTGAAAGAGTGAGAAAAACGTGAATTATTTCAAATACCACAGACGGGAGTGGGGAACATATTTGAAGCACATATCTACGCCCACACGCGCGTATCCAACACCATATAACTCCGTTCCAAATAATTACTGATCTGATGCCATCTTTTACAGTTAATTGACTTTTAAGTTATTAAAAAAAATCATAATTTGCTCAGTGCAGAAAAAGATATGTATTTATGTAAATATTTCCAGAAAGATATTTTGTTGCGTTAATGCGACTGTGCCAGTCGTATATATGTGTGAAGCTGTATATGCTACGCCTTGCGCATCATTTTATCTAAATACGGATTGAATCAAGCGTGCTATGGCTAAGTCAAACACGATTTTATCTCTTCTCTTCTTGTCCACCTGTTCATGATATATTCTTTAAAATATCGACAAGCACCTAGTTTACTTATCACCTTTCACGCCCAGTCATATGCTCTATCTTATGACACGGACTGTCTCCATCCGGGTTGTAGTGAACCAGGCAATTTCCATTGATTCTGGACATCTCATTGGTCTGATCCCATGATTGATTTACATGTCATGAATTATTAAATTCTACCCTTGACAACACGTGTATTGAAATCGCATATGCTTTGTAGCTGTAGTCTTTTTGCTATTTTGTTTTGTATATGGGGAAGTTTGACATAATTACGTTGGACAAAAAACATTCAAATAACTAGTTCAATACCACTTACTATGATTAAACCACAAGAGCAACTTTTTTAAACATCTTCTAACTGAGCATAAATCACAATTGATCAGAGCGTCATACAGAAGGTATTATAGTTCTTATACAAACCATCCAATGTAGAATGCCAATTAATGTGAGATTTAGACTATACTCATAACAAGAACTTTACGATATGTGCCTTATGCATGTTTGTAAGTTCATTTGTTGGCTAAAGGATGAATGTGTTTCTATTTTCAAAGCAATGTCCACAGTTCGTTAAGTTTAAAATTACAAAAAAAAACAACAAAAAACACGATGACACGATGCGTCTCACCGATATTTTTTTGGAAGGAGTGAAAAACAACAAGTAGTAAAGATATCTTTCGGTTATATATATATATATATATATATATATATATATATATATATATATATATATATATATACAAACTTTAAATGTAAAAACCTTTATATCCTGTAGAAAAGCGCAAAGAATTACTTGTTAATTTAAGACAATTTATGTATACACGTATGCAGCTATCGTTTGAAGATGTCAACCACAGATGGAGAAGTTATCGTTTTCATAATTAAATATTCCCGATAAGGTTTTGAAAATGGTTGATTAATCCGATAAGAATGAAGTGAGACGTCAACAAGAGTGGATGATTCGCATAGTGTGAGCCACAAAACAAGCCAAAGCCCTGTGAAACATTAGCATTGGATCATTTCACTGGTAGATGAGCTTCGTCACCTGCACGAGCTAATGTGTCCGCCGAAACGTGAACGTCACAAACAAGTACACTCTCAGATGATCCATTGATTTGCTTACTTATCATAATTATGTATGTCGGTTTTGAAAAAGACACCACTGCTCCCAGTTTCACAAAGCGGAGTACGACATTTTTTATGGTACATTCGTCGTGCGACATATTGCACGTCACTATTTGCCGTACCATTGTCGTTCATGTGCGATTATCATACATCATACATGCGACATCTTTGTTATTCTGGGCCCTGTTGGGGCACCAACCTTGTAGGATATATCTTGCGGATTAATATATAAGCTATAAGTATATTGATCTTATATATAAGTGAAATAATCTGCAGAACCCGAACGGCGAAGAAAAATTACAGTATTGAATACGAATTTGTGAACCCATGCCAGCAATAAATATGATTTTTTGTAAAATCAGGAACATATTACATGATCACGAATTGATTAAATGTGGCTGATCGAGCTATGAAAAGGGTAACATTTAAATTTTAGAGATAATACCGCTCTACTGTGCATCGTCGTCCGAAAAGAATCAAGACAGAAAACTGATTCATCACGAAAATCTTTAGTTAGGAAGGCGACATTTATAAACATTAGGGCAATTTTCTTTTAAATCCAAATCCCATGAAGATTAGCACCTTTGGCCTCCATTTAACGTTTAAAGCCATGTACAGTCTGCGTATGTTTAAGATAAAAGAGTACTGAGACAATTTAGATAATTAATTTTCTTAAAATACATGTAGTATAAATGAAATTTTGTTTTTATTGTCCTGCCTGAATATGGCTGTGAAGTCAGTAACATAGATATACATTCCTGAACTAAACACATTTATGCATGGCGTACCCTTTATGTTTGCACATAAATGTCCAAATGAAAAATATTTCAATTAATTCGTGAAGAACTTCTTAAAAACGGTTAGGCGAGAATTTGCATCACCAAGACGTATTTTGTAGAGAACATTATACTGACGACTTTCTTGTATCATTTGCTATAATTAATGATGCGCAATTATGGGGAGTGTAACAATTATCGTGTTTTCTTTGAATATATATTTATATATCTATTTTGTCAAATGAATTACAGTTTCAGATACGATCTGTTGATAACTGAAGGAAAACAACACCTGAGCTTTAAGAGACAATGTTGCTATATTGCTGACTCTTTGTGACATGGTAATTATGAGCCAGGGACGTCTTCAACCCAGCTGATAATGTTCACATTAACATAATAACGACTAATTAGTCTATAGATATTTCTGTATGGGAGACTTGACCTGTGCATTTTAGACATTTATCGCGGTATTCAGACAGGTTTAATTGATTACAGGTGTAGATTAATCATTATATTTTACGGCTTTTGTCAAAAAACTCGTTAAAAATTATACATTCGAATCTGATGCATGTATATTGTTCAGTCAAGCCGTATACTGGACCATCGCTGCTCCCAAACAACAACACCTGTTTTTTCCATCCTTTTTCTTCTCTCCAAAATTTTTTGCACGTTGTCAACTAGGATCACATACACGCCTTACTTGTGCATTCTAAAACCATAAGTTCTTTTTTTCTTTTATCTGCAATCTGATGAATTACACCTTGAGTTGCAAATCTGTTTCAGGTGTATTCCGAATACAGAGATAGTTTACCTGTGAGATATATTCACGGATATACGCCTCACGAAAAAAATCCTCGAGAAAGTAATGTACGATAAAAAGGTAAATATGAGTGATATAGGTGCTACAATCTATATACAATCTATTATCCTGCTGCAAAAACTGCTTGCTTTAGATTTAAAAAGTTGTTGATTAAAATACGATTGATAAATGCATGTGAGACACGTGCTCTGTGTCAACACTCGGCAGGTAAGGAAATAAATCTATACTCTTGCAAATGAAGACACAAGTTAGACATGCAGAATATTTTTCTCTCATTACGATTGCAGATTTTGTGTATGTGTTTTTTGTATATACGCTAGTAAACCTACATAGTGTCTATCCAACCAACTCATCCATCTAAATAGCACCGGCGATATAAGTCGAAAATCATATCTCCTACATGTATATACCTCTCAATTACTCTGCGTAAACCGTTTTTCAGTCGATTAGAACGTGTGACATCAATCAATATTTTATAAAGAGTTTTGTAATTAAAGCCTCATTTTGTCACTTTTTAATTATTTAATCAATTTACACTGAAAATCGACAACTAATTTGCTAATCAAAATCTTCAAAAAGCTGTTCCGTAACGCTGATCATGCGTCATGATAATTTCTGCAGACAGTGAAATAAAAATAACGTATGTTTAGAATGAATCAAGGGTTTCAAATCGGGTTATTTCGTGTTAATCAGTGAGGAGAATATTTAAATGTAACTAAAGTAATAATCCATATATATAACATACGTAATTTTGTGTGTAGGCTGTTGAGTCTTTTGGGCCTCCGTGACTCAGATGGTTAGCACGCTAGCGCAGCGTAATGACCCAGGAGTCTCTCACAAATGCGGTCGCTGTGAGTTCAAGTCCAGTTCATGCTGGCTTCCTCACCGGCCGTACGTGGGAGGGTTCGTCAACAACCTTCGGATGGTCGTGGGTGTCCCCCGGGCTCTGCCCGGTTTCCACCCATAAGTGAAATATTCTTGAGTGCGGCGTAAAACACCAATCAACTAAATAAATAAATAAATAAATGTTGATGTATGTATATGTCAAGTGTATATACTTTTACAACGATTGGAATCCGTAGGCATAATGATACAAGTATGGGAATGCGTCACAGGATAACAACATTAATAATAGGACAGCTATCTGTAACACAGTATACCAGTAGGCGACATTCTATTATAAGACTCGGACGTAAAGATTATGCATCGAACTGTAAAGAATGCTAGCGGTCAACGGGTCGCGTGGCGTCTTCGTAAAGGGCTATCAAGTCTCCTTCGGAAAAATGCTTAGGAGATCTTTATGAAATTCTAATGTTTATATCTGGAGGGCTCTTAAGCTAAAAACTGACATAACCACATTAAAGGTTTGCACTGAACACGTGTCCGGGCTCACATTACCATTAATTTACAAAACCAATGAGTTAAGATGAGGGTTTAAGCCGGAGCTGGACCATGGAAGAGCAATCGAGTGTTACGCGTTGAACTACCAGTCAGCCGCAAGACTTGATCGCGCTGGTGATGGCACGCGAACCAGCCTTATTATCACCAGATTATTATTCAAATATTCACTAAAATACCTGTGTTTCCTAAAGTTCGATAATGTTTTTTTTTTCGGCAAATGTTAATCGATTTCTATCTGATACCATCTTCTTTTTCTCTCCGCCATGACGTGTGAACGTCTGGACAGAGAAAAGATTCATACATAATGCAAAACATCAAGACTCTTCTTATTACAATAACACAAAGGACCAAGGAACGAAATTGCTCCGCAACTTTAATACATCTGTATACTTCAGTTATTTACGAGTGGTCAAACGGTCAAGTCATTCGACGTAACGGTAAAGGCCCTTCAGGGGAACCCAGACAGTTATCATTAGCATTCAGCAAACACAATAACAAAGCACTTGAAAGTTCGCACGCGACCTTCTTGAACAATGGGTAGAGGCCTATCTATCTTCGATATAATGCTTTTGCATTTGAACTAATGCCTCTTGATACATGTATACAGTTTACATTAATTAATGTGTGATTTATAATGTAAAAGTATGCACATTTTGCTCTGGGAATTCGTGGGGAAAGTGTGAGAAAAAGCACAATTTTACGTTAAACTTTATTATGTTGGCTATATACAGTTTATGCATGTATATATGCATTCTTAAAATTGCAAAGTAAGGCCTTCATATTCCAGCTTTGGCAATTTATTAGTTTATTCCTGCTTAGTGTTACACTCACTCACAGAGACACAGACGTATAAATTTAAATCAAATTGCATTAACTTAAACATTATTATTATATTTTAGTTTAACATTCGTGAACGTAACCGAATAAATGTGACAGGCATCGAAAAACCGAAAAATTCTTGACTCAGCGTTAAATAATAATCCATGGGTGAATGAATCAACCAATCGATTTACTCATTTTATATAAACCTCTCAATATAACCATATGCTGTACGTAAACTTTAAGTCGTTGTCATGGTAAGTCATTATGACAATACATGCAAAAATGGATGACAGTCAAATCAAACTGTTGCCATATTCGTGACAGGTCTGGCGGGGATTTAGTTCAATACATGGTGGCGCGTAACTTAATAAATCTTATTTTCATGTAAACTTTTTGTTTGTACGAAGTTTATCGTGTGACTAAGTATATAGTTTTTTAAACATCATCACTGTGACTATAAAACATATCTTAATTACCATGCATTATGACCCTTCTCAGTCTGTAGTTTGGGATATAAAGTAGAAAAGATCTACCACGGTTGCATCAAACCCCATGAGGCATAGCGAATGTTCATCGTAGGTAATTATTTCATCAATCTAACTGATCGTGTTTTTTCAGAATGTGTAATTAATTGTTGTGTTTTAATCAATGGTGCTAGAGAATGCGGTTTTGAAGCCACGGGCACCATAGTGGCCTTTCAGTAAAATAAAAGAGTATATCAGTTAAACTTATCTGTACTACATTTCTTTCATAATGAAATAAGATAGCTGTGCATGACAAATGCTGCTGACATTATAGCGCGTATATATATATATATATATATATATATATATATATATATATATATATATATATATATATATATATATATATACATTTTCACACATTTTCAGACTTGTTTCACGCATTTGGTGTTCATATAGGTGTTTTATTCGATATTATTCGATAGGTGTTTTACTCCTTACTCAAGAATATATTATACGACGGCGGCAATCCCCGCAGGTTGCTGACAAACCTTAATGTACGAGAGGAAGCCAGCATAAGGTGAACTATATAGCTCAGAGTGGCCGTGCAGGTTAGAGGCTTTTGCATGGGTCACTGTAAAATCAACATATATAAATAATTACCTTTTACGATATACTTATGTAAAACCGGTACTTGTCGGTTTAACTTACACATACTGCTAAATGCACGATCCCTTAAAAAAAAAGGTCCGAGGTTTTCCTATTGCGTTGTTTATGAACATGGAAAACCGCACAAGTGTCAAATCACATAAATTATAAGCGTGCCCGTGCCTAATCTGTCGATCTGAAGTTTCGCAAATGCCAAAATTGGATATTTTGCTTATCTCTGAGAGTTCTATTGATCATAGAAATGTGTTTTGAGCTTTCTCCGGATAGTAGGACGACATGGTACTCGAAAACTGTATTTCTGTAAACTGTAAAATAATATCTTGTGACCTTTATTTGTGTCTAAAATTGGACAGATTTGTAGAGGAAATACGGTGGCCGTTATAGTATACGCTTAGAGCTATGGAACACGCGTAATAACATTAATCTTACCCTAATCTGTGTTTAATCGGTTAGTTTTCCAAAAAGCCTCGAATAATAACTTGTCGCCAAATTAAAGCTTTTATTTCGCCCATAGATTGAATCACTTGATTCAGTATGATTAACTGTCCAATATTTGCGGGTCACTGAACAACTCAAATTATTCAAGGCAGCTGTCAGAAACGATGTTTAGACGTTGTAACTGTGACATGTGCAAGACGATTCAGAGGTTTAATGATATATTTACGTTATTTTTTCTCTCTCTCATATATATGCTCTGCTGGTTTCCATATTGTACTTGTCTATTTATGTTTACCCAAAGGTTACGCCAACCTAATTAATGTAATCAGGTATAACCTACATGTAAAAAGTATTATATTTACGATTCTAGTATGAAGTGTTTTTGTTTTTTGGCGGGTTTTTTTATGGCAAATAATCATCCAGTTCAAACCTTTTCAACTATTGTTTTCTCTGCCCACGCAAAACCTTCATGCCACGTGTTCGAATCTAGATCTCTCTTAATCGTCTACGGCTTTTGAGACAATGCCAAAAGTCTTAAAGATAAATCTTGTGTGCAATGTACACGGAAGGCGGTCTATTTAGGGGTAACTTGGGAGACTATAGCCTAAAACTTCATTGAGAGAAAAACAAATAAAAGAATCTAAAAAACTAAGCAAAAACTCACAGGTGAGGATGCCATTGCATTAGGGTTGCATAACGGTATAAGGATCGTAGAAAATCTTAAGAGTGCTTTATGTGAGGTATTGTGTAGTACCTGAGTATTTATATGTAAAATATACGCGGTTCTTGGGACCTGGCGCAGAAATTTTTGCTTCTGGTGTTAATATCAGCTGGAAAATTACACGCTAAACCTAATTTGGATAAGTATATTACACGACCAATCTACACACCCACCTGACGGTAGAGCTTCCAGAGTACTCCACGACATACGTATTAGGAATAAGAGAATCTGTATGCAGTGAATGTGTACTTCCTGCATCCCATGTATATCCCAGTGAAACAGATTCATCCTTATGTAGTCACAAATGCGCATCCCTTTTGAACTGCGCGTGCTCTCGAGCAATAGTCATTGTCGCGCAGTCTAAATGCTGTTCTTTCAACCCCTCGAACATTCAAGCTTGGATCAGTTCCATGCAACTTTTATCAAGAAATCAGTGCTGCGAAACTGTGGATTCCTGTTATTAGAACTACATTTCATACAACTGTCGCTTACACATGTAGATATGTCTAAATATTTCAAAGCTGTATTTTCTGACGAATCTTCATGCAACTAACACATTAACACTTTTTATTGTATTTTATTTGCAAGAATATAAAACTGTCAACTATAAAAAGTATTTACAAGGCGTATTTATTCGATGGTTTCTCCACTGCATTGTGAAAAGATCTCTTGAACAATATTTGGATGTGAAATGTACATAAAGCCATTGGAGTGCGTGTCACAATTTTCTCTGACAAAACAATACTGCGGACATAGATGACTATTGACAAGATGATAACGATTATCTTGATGAAGTTTTACTATGGGCTGTGGTTGAAAGAGCTATCACGTCATGTAAGTGAGAATATCTATTACGTTGACGGGCTGACACTCGCTTTTATGTGTTGACGCGTATTTATAACTCTCAACTTGCTTAAGGAAAGGTAAAACAATACCGAGTTTTCGTTATCGTCTAGACAGTTTATTCGCTACAGCTGGCTGAAGTCTAGGCTGTTAAGTGGACATCGTGTGAATGGAGGACCAGTCTACACTCTGATGAATGAGGCTGCTCCTATTGTTTACATTATATACGTCTGGCTTGAGGCAGGACAGCGTAAAACTTAAAGCTGACCTTCGCTTCATCAGCATATTACCTATACCCCACAGGTAAGGCGTTTGATGTTGCCGAAAGTGTTCTTATTTGGTTACGCTGATGGTAGAATTTGTTACCTGGAATGGCAAAGTTAATTAGTTGACCGGTTCAGCCATTGGACAGGAGCAGGGTGTGCCTGACGGTGTAAGGTCGGCGCCCTTGGGTATAGGACTATTGCCACGCTGACAAGAATACATTTCATGGGAATGTCTCAGTTTACAACCAAACAATGGTCTTCGTTGTTAAACAGCCAAGAACCGTTACAATTAACGTTTCTTTTCTCGCTATGGGAACATCTTTATTATGTGGCCTAATTTAACATGGCGTTTATCCCATGACAGACGATTTTGGGTGTCATCAACTACAGGGGGTAGACACATTTTTCATATAGTCTGTCATATAAACCTGTAGGTAAGACCCGTGCTGGAGGATGACACAAATGCCAGACGTCCCCACAGCCCAAGCGTCGGTACCAAGAACAAGTTTAGCGACACTTAGGTCTCGTAAACTGACGAAGATCGTGTGAAATCAACTTGTGCCTTCTCCCAGACTGACACTTGTTTACTTCAACTTTTTTCTGTCTTCTCTTTTTTTTTTAATTTTTTTAATCTCTGCTTCTTCGTTGTTTCTATGTTGATATCATTATTAAGCCTAGGTGTAAGCTACGCATCGTAAGCTTCCCTGACCCTAAATGTCATGTTCACAATTCCCACGCTTACGTACCTCCCTCGGGACCAGATGCTCGAAGGGGTTTCTTCTTCCCGTCTTCTATTTTCTCACCTCCTCATAACATTCACGATTACACATCCTCTCATCCCAATAACCCTGCATTCCTCCTCGGAACGAAATGTTCTGTTTATTTCCTTTAAGGAATTAAAAAAAAATTGTATTAAAGAAATAATTTGACAGGAAATTGCTTGGGCATATGACCGATGTCTCTATGTAATTTGCTATAATCTTGTCACCTTGTCACCGAAACTAACAATGCTCTGTGGTACTGTAGTATAACAAATTATACGTGCTAAACAACTGGGCCCAGTGGCTCGAAAGTGTATTACCTAACACTGGTATTAAGTCAAATTTTATATTTAAAGTTTTAGCCAACCTCAGCAGTCAGTGCAGTTCTCCAAAGTCAAAGTTTAACAGCAATAATTTTAGTCCATATTTATTGTAACGTTATACGAGTGTTTTTATGCTAAGTTCAAAATTGAAGAAGTGGCTTAAATTTGTTTTAAGTCTTAAACCAGCGCTGAACAACTGGACCCAGTTTTGCAGAACTAAACTGAAGGGAAAAGCAAAGTTGAAGTTTAATTAATCGTATAATATGTGTTTTCGATGGATCAACCGTTCTTTCACAACGGACATATTCATAGTTTTATTGCTTGCGCTGAGGATTACAGTCAGGATTACCACTGAAAACCCAGGATTATTCTGCTAAATATACAACTGTCTGACGTCACAATCAACTTTGGCGAACATCACAAACAAGGCTAATATAAGAAGTACTTAGTAGGTGTACAAGTACAGATAACAATGCTCATGTTTCTGGTAGAATTGCCGTTGGGAAACTGGAATGCACAATTTCCTTGGGCATGTTTCATCCAGTATAAAAGAGAACAAGTGGAGAAGTATTAAACAAGAAAAGCAATGAGTGTGCAATGATTGAAATTCAACCTCCCGCTTATCTCAGTTATATAGGATATCATTTCTTTTAATCTAACCCTCCGTTAAGGTTTTTTATTCTTATTGTTCGCGTTAAGATCGATGAAGAATTAACACGGGAACAAGTCGCATGTTTTTTATCACAAACAGGAAGTTCTTGGACATTTGCAATGCAGATTTCAGTCAGTCAGCCAAAATTAAGACATAATTAAGAAGATCTTGGTTTCACTAAAGGCCTAAAGATATGTAGTTGATTTTTGGTACCTTAGCAGTCTAAATAATATGGTTGCTATACTCTGAAAAGGCTTTATTCCCTCGCGGTCAGTTTTATATTGGGTGAGGTAACCACAGACTCCGGGGCAAATTACCTACATTTGACGAGTTATTGAAGAACTTTTCAAGTGTCACCTACAGACAAGCACATCATGTAGTCTTAACGACTAATTGTGTCTAATTCCGTTTAACACAAGGCTCTGAGTAGTATATTCTCGTGTTGAATTAGATGGCCACGTTGCAAATGGGATACATACTGTTATAAATGACAATTTATAAACTGGCATGATACACGACTTGGACATTGATTAAATTCATTTGCCTATGGAACATTCCTTGCATTTCTCCACCATCAACCGTTGACTGCTTCTGTTTGTATAAATCAGTCTCGACTTCTTGCTTTATATGTATTCTTAGTTTTTTTTGATGGTTTGTATTTGAATGTTATTATTGAATGCGATTATTGACCCGGAGCATCTGTTTTAATTGACCGCTGGTATACGCATGTCTATTTTGAAGTTTAGATTTGTAAAAAGCTCAAACAAGGGTCGTCGTACGCTGATTTCTGGCAAAAAGTGTTGAGAGCGTGAAACGATATGAGCCAGCAGATTACCACACTGTCGTAGCTAGTCTCCAATTTACTCGCTATGCTGTATTTTTAAATGGTCTGCATTGCCAAGTGGCAGAATCTCTAGACCACTTTTTACATAAGTTTACTCAGGCAGTTTCATTTCAAGCCACTTCGGGTTAAGCACCTTACAATCCACGGTTTGCTTGCTCCAGAGTAGAACAGGATCCCCAGGCAGTTTCTGAGTTTATTGTGTCCCACGCAAGATTTTAGTTTATTTTATTGTGATCTTAGCTACAGAATAACCCGAAATACACAGACTTCATTGACGCCCGTACAGTTTTGATGTAAATCACTCCCATGGAGGGACTGGTACACGCCAATATCCCAAACACCAACGTTAAATGATCTGTTAAGTTTCCTCTATCTGACTAGGTTTCTAGATGCTTTATTATACAGCCAGACTTTATTTACCTTAAGCACTAACGTAACACTTACTCCTCACCGGAAACCGCATGGCTGTTATTGAACGAAATAGGCTTTGACAGGTATGTTACTAGCGTGGAGCCATGAAAAAAAACACGAAATTGTTAGTATTTATATGTTTCATGAACATCAGATGATGCTTTGATAACGCTATGATTCAAAAGCCAAAGAATTAATATTCACATATAGAGTGTCTTAATAATATAATATGTAATAGAATAAATAAATATATAATAACCGTCTTGTAATATCCACCTTTTGTCAAATATCTGCAGTTTTCATCACAAATACAAGTGGCTGTTATATGTTTCCACGGATACAATTGCAATCCCTTCCATTAAATATATGTTGAGAAACAACCACGTTATATACTGCAGATATGATGGGTATGCATATATAGAGATATACGTGGTAAAACAGATTTGAGAAATGATGTCGTATAGCATTTGAAGTGTTTAATAACAGCAGATTAAAAGCTGTTTTGATTTCTCCATGTATTGCTATATATGCGGGAATATAGATTAATGAACTTTTCGTACCCAGTGTGCCCAGGAATTAAACTAAAACCCAAAGTCGCATAGATAAATGAATTAATCAGGGCATAGAAACTTTAAATGCCAATTAGAAGCATCCCCTGACGATGATATTACCATCTAATTCGTGATAGCAATTTTTAAAAGTTTAACTGGTTGTAAAATTTTTACTAACATACATTTCATAACAGTGTTATGTGAGTCCTGCACCGTAATAAATTGCAGGTGCCCCGAAGCAAAGATTTTTTCCCGTCTTTAATAAAAGACGGTCTCATTTATTAATGATAACTGATGGTTAGTGACATAATCTGACCTACATGCACCGTCTGTCTTTTTGTGATAGAAGCAAATCCCGTTTTTTCACACTAACATTTAAGGTCAACTGAATCCACAAGTATAGTTTTATGATTAGGTTCTTATAGATACAGAACTTAAAGACAAGAACTTTGTTTATCACAGAGGGAAAGTGACAATGATAACAATAACGAAAACAAAGTGCTATGGCTTTTGAAGGAATATATTTACTTCTTTAGGAATATTCAAATGTGCGCCTTATAATGACTTATGTGTAAGGCGTCAGAGAATATGGGGAAAATGTAAAATGATACAGGATCTAACAGAAAAATGTCCAAAATTACCTCAAATACCAGTCCCCAAAGGAAATACGTAAGGAAGAGTTATGTTTCATTTATTTGAAACAAGTCCTAGTGTCCAGTTTCCTCTCACCATAACGCTGGCTGCCGTCGTATAAGCCAAGTATTCTTGAGTACGGCCTCAAACACCAATCAAATAAATAAATAAAATAAATAGTATTCCTAGATTTACAAACAGAAATTCCGTGTGCTACTAGATGATATGCCTTGCTGGCCGAGCTGTCGCTTAGAGGTGGAGGATAAACTTTCCCTTAAACCATATTGTCGTTGTATAAGTGAAGTTTTACAAGTGAAACATACGTATTTGTTGACATTACGTGACCGAATATTAATACCCTGTCTCAGTTCGAATGTGATCGATACATTATTAGTTTGGTTCATCGTAAATAAGATTTTTGTGAAATATATTGATATTGTTGATTGGGTTTTAGGCGTTACTGTGCTGATGTCATGGGATTAGATAGGTGGGTGGGTGGAAGTACAGTCCTTGGTCAGGAGAAATCTCCTGTAAAGCCGTACATCTAAACCAGGAAAAGTCGAGTAGGAGTTATCTGACTATCGTTTCTCACCCGTGTTGATCACATGCACCATACGCATATACACAGATATGTTTTTCACCTGTCCATCAAAATGTCATCCGGCGCCTCTATTGGCTCAAGCCTCAAACAGAACAACGAACAATATCATCTCACAAAACTTACGCAAATTAAGCATCAGCCAAAGGGAAGACGAAAAAGGCCATGCAGACCTGTCGTAAATGTAGCCTGTGAGAAAATCTGTGCTCAGCCAAAAGTAATTAATTTGTTAGGAAAAAGTGTGAAATTATCCCCTAATTATGCATTCCATCTATGCATGTACGAAGTGTGTATTGCTGACATCAGACGGGTTAATTTATTAAATATGAGATTTATCTAATAAATTAAGATGGCCGGAAGATCTCAAGTTGATAGATAGAAGTCTATAACTCGGCCATATCAGTTTACAAACTGTGCGAAAAGCGTAATCATTGTATGTAGGCTTATCGGTTTTAGGCTTGTGCCCTCTTTGTGTAAACAAGCAGACAAATAATGTATATCTGCATTTTCGCGTTAAAGGAATGTTAGGTACAATCATTTAGGGGTAATAATAAATACACACGCAAATACTTGATTATATGCAGTGATTCACATTTAGCAAATACGTCTCCTTGCCTTACCTCTATCTAATTTTTCGTTTTAGATATTCTATGCTAACAATATTTATACATTTATTTCTTAGCACTTCGCTAGACATACACCTGACAAACTCTCTCATGTTCAGCAGCGGCCGAGTGATTTCCGGTGATAAGTAAATGTTACGTCACTGGTCCAAGGTAATAGTATTTATTTATTTATTTGATTGGTGTTTTACTCCGAAGAATATTTCACTTATGTGACGGCGGCCAGCATGGTGGGAGGAAACCCGGCAGAACCCGGGAGAAAACCACGACCATCCGCAGGTTGTTGACAGACCTTCCCACGTACGCGGAAGCCAGCATGAGCTAGACTTGAACTCACAGCGACCGCACTGGTGAGAGGCTTCTGGGTCATTACGCTGCGCTAGCGCGCTAAGCAACTGAGCCACGGAGGCCCCTCAAATGTAATAGTATCAGAGGCTTATGCTTACCTAAAAGTTGACTTCGATCTACACACGCATATATATAATGACAAAAACGATGACAAGTAATACCACATTGAGATATATAAACACGTTCCAAGACATTTTACATGGACTTTTTTATATGACAACATACATGTGTGTATATACATGGCGAAATTAGAATTCTTTCCAGATCTGAAAAACTCATTAGCAATACGTTTGATGAAGAATCATACTCTCCAAGTACATTTAAGATTTATTCTAATACTAATATATACCCACTCTCTGGCCATTAGTATGAGTAGTCTAACTCGTCGCCTGTCAAAAAGATACTTTAAACCAGTTAATCAATCATTTTGGGCACATTACATGAAAATACGATCGATTAATTTAAAGATTTGAGTTGCCTGTGAGCACTTTGAATGCATGTCACACCAAAGTCAATCCTCATAGGGCTTTAAGTTAAAATTACTGGTTCTGTTGTGTATATTATGTGTAATGAAAATTGCTACTAGGATTTAAAGCCTTTAAGGAGCTGGGTTAGAAGATAGTCTCCAACTAATCTGGCGAGCCCTCGTGTAGCAGGCGATCAATCAACATCAGCCATATAAGGAAGAAATCAAAAACATTGCAAGTAAAAGTAAACGTTTTTGAGATATGTTCCTAGTCTTCCAGTGTGACAATTTTTTGAAATCCTATTTTGAATTCTTAAAACCTGAATTTCTCTCACAATATATGATCATAACTGTAACTTGATTCGTCTGCCAGCAACCTGCAGATGGTCGTGGGTTTCCCTCGGGCTGTGCCCGGTTTCCTTCCACCATAATACTGGCCACCGTCGTATAATTGAAATATTCTTGAGTACAGCATGGTTAAAACGCCAATCAAATCAAAATAATGTGATTCTGTAGTATGAAAGTGCGGTTTTAGCTGTATCATGGCACTGCATTTCTTCACCATAAAATATACATTTTATTTATTTATTAATTTGAAGAATATTTCACTTATACGACGGCGGCCCGCATTATGATGGGAGGAAACCGGGCACATCCTGGGAGAAATCCACAAGCATCCGCAGGTTGCTCTCAGACCTTCCTACGTACGGCCGGAGAGGAAGTCAGCATGAGCTGGACTTGAACTCACAGTGACCACATTGAGTGAGTGAGTGAGTGCTTGGGGTTTAACTTCGTACTCAACAATTTTTCAGGACGAAGGGATCCTTCGTGTATGTAATGTGCCTCCTTGTCGCAGGACGGATTTCCAGCGCTCTTTTATCTAGAGCTGCTTCACTGAGAGGACTTACCGAAGGCAAGTAAGCCGCCCTACCCGAGCCATTATAATGATACTGGTCAACCAGTCGTGTCATTATCCCCTTCATGGTGAACGCCAAGCGAGGAAGTTACAACTTCCTCTTTTGAGGTCTTAGGTGTGACTCGATCCTGGATCTACCGCTCCCGAAGCGTACGCGACCACATTGATGACAGGCTCTGGGTTATTACGCTGCGCTAGCGTGCTAACCAACTAAGCCACACAGGCTCCAATATCCATTTGAAGATCTGCAATATAATGACCATATATATATATATATATATATATATATATATATATATATATATATATATATATATATATATATATATATATATATATATATATATATATATATATATATATATATATATATATATTGAGAGTTTTAACCCAAATTACAGTAAATATACTCATGCCAATATTATGAATTTCATTAAAATTACAATACACTGACATATTAGATATATCCAAAATGATTAACATTTATCATTTGCCACAATACTGTAACGCGCATTAATTTATGGTACATTCGACATACTGTATGCTTGTTAGACTGTGAGTGTCATTTAACGTCAATTTAACTTAAAATAATGATCTAAATTTGGCACAAAAAAGTGTGAACATAAAGCTATTGATATACAAGAAGGAAACTATGCCACGGATATATGTGCATGCATATGAATTGCATTGGCTTCTCAGATAAATGCAAATCTCATTAGTAATGCTGAGAGCAGATCCATACTACATGGCATGACAATCCGTTAAGTATACTCTCTATCATTCTTTATCCCAAAAGTCATTCTTTATCCCAAAAGTTTTATGTCCCAAAGTCGCTGTTGCCGTCAAACGCAGCAAGAATTAGAGCGGTTCTGTTTGGCAATGTAACAGATCAAGAATGTCGATCAAGAACCTTGTTTTCTATGTTTGCAACATCGCATTCCTAGCTGTTGCAATCTAATCACAACTCAGTCTGGGCTTGTCAAGTAAAAAACATGTAGTTTCTAAACTTATGTGAGTCCTTGCTCAAGTGACTCTTCAAGATTCTTATTTCTAAAAAATGCATGTATAAGAAAGTATATTTATATATAGGACTAATCGCCCATCAAATAGGCTAAGCATAAGCAACTACACTACCACAAGTTACAACCTGCGATATAAATTAAAGTCTGGCTTGATCTTAAAACACTATATATAATACTGTGACGAAAGTATTACTTTTTCTCCCGCTTACATTTTTATATATAGCTTGCAGAAGTACACCGTTTTGTTGATCGCTTATGAGTTTAAAGGAATGCACCTAAATGTAACCGCACACAGTTCACAAAGTTCTTGATTAAGTCGTTTATGTATTATACTATATTGTTATCATATATATATATATATATATATATATATATATATATATATATATATATATATATATATATATATATATATATATATAAAGCAATATCGTATGTATGTATACGTAAATTCCTGGATTCGTGTAACCACTACTTCTTTCTTTCAACGTCCAGCCATCTTTCATTATATATGATATATGTCTATAGTCATGCTATAGCGTCAGTGAGACTGTGGTTTTAGAATGCTACAGGTGTTCATAGCTGCATACCGGTAAGTTGCTAACTAATGACTTGATTAGTGGCTTGTTGAACGGCGTTTTAAACTTTTAACCCTGTACGTAAAACGCCACCGGACATAACGAGGGTCAGAAAAGTTAAGTTTGCATTGTTACTTCTGTGTTAACATTATATATTGGGTATAGAGTTGACACTTAATTCGTTCAAGCTATAGTCTCGTTCAACACAGCTGTGGCTGATACACTGACAGTTATATCAATGCCGTGACAGGCTACATCGACAAAGCACCTCGGGATAAGTCAGCAGGGCAGCGAAAAAATGTCATTCTTAAAAATTATCCTGAATTTAGTCTGAAGTCTTCAACAGCGACATTTCCATATTGATGGAGTGGGCTGAAATTACACGCGTCAAACCACAGACGCCGAAGAAATATATGCATAATATATAGGCTGAATATTTAATGCAAAATGTGGAGGACATGCGAAAGTCCGCCATGGATAGTACAGAATTTGTAACTATCACTTGAGGGAGCAAGTCCTATCCCCACCCCCATCCAACTTCTTCATTGCTCAGCTGTTGATGTCTGTCCCATGCTAAAGACTCCGACATGCTCCGCTGGCCACGCCGCCTATATCATATACATGTGTAATGGGTTCGCTAGAATGGCCCGCTTGAATATATGAGTTTCTGAATCATATATAAAACAAACACTGAACCCCTTATTATAGCGATATGATAGAGATAATAAGTTCACCGATTATTTGACAAATTAGGCATAAATGAAGGTATCTGTGAAAAAATGTTAATTTCTGTGAGATTTTCTTCCATGGGAAAAGCGAAATGCGGATGTTTTCACCAAAAGGGCATAAATTAGAGCTACGTAGCTCATAGGCTATACTCTGAATGCTAATTACATATTAAATCGCAAACCACAAGACCAGTCTCAACCACGGTGTCAAACCAACTCGTACGTAATGGTGTATGGCCAAAGACAAATGGCTATAAAATATATAATACATGAAAGCTTTGTTTTAATTTACAAGCGTTCTCTGCCAATGAATGTCAGAAACGCACTGACGACTACAACCATTTAAACAAGACAGGGTAAGAGAAAGACAGGTAACGCTGATGTTTGCTTAATTACTTCGCGCAAGCTCGAAATCAATAAAATTAAATTTATAATTTTAATCCTTCCAATTTAAAGTAATGAAGGTGTAGGTAATTTAGGTGTAGGTGCACCGTCATATATTTATTTATGTGATCGTGGTTTAACACCATATTGAAGCCGCCGTCATATGCGCGAAAAACGTACTTATTAATTTGATTGGTGTTTTATGCCTTACTCAAGAATATTTCACATATAAGCGCAAAAGTCTTGAGACCAAATTAACCACTAAATAAATAAATACACAAATAAATAAATAAATAGTAAAAATTTAGCCTCATTCCTCACTGTGAAATACGTCTATGAGAGTAAGATAATAGTTTCAGATTACTAGTTTTGTTTTGGTGACAGTTTTATTATTACTTACAACCTTATACAGATTGCCCGCATAAAAATGAACAACTGATATAGATTGAGAGATAAAGAATGATGGAGAGTATACTTAACGGATTGTCATGCCATGTAGTATGGATCTGCTCTCAGCATTACTAATGAGATTTGCATTTATCTGAGAAGCCAATGCAATTCATATGCATGCACATATATCCGTGGCATAGTTTCCTTCTTGTATATCAATAGCTTTATGTTCACACTTTTTTGTGCCAAATTTAGATCATTATTTTAAGTTAAATTGACGTTAAATGACACTCACAGTCTAACAAGCATACAGTATGTCGAATGTACCATAAATTAATGCGCGTTACAGTATTGTGGCAAATGATAAATGTTAATCATTTTGGATATATCTAATATGTCAGTGTATTGTAATTTTAATGAAATTCATAATATTGGCATGAGTATATTTACTGTAATTTGGGTTAAAACTCTCAATATATACATAGTCTATAGTCAAACAAAATGAGTGAGTGCTGCATGTGATGCTGACACGAACTACATTATTTAAAAACAGTGCATCGCAATGCTGTAGGTTGCTAAACAAGACGCGACGTGTCAAAGCCATTTCAAAGGTGTTGCTCATTTCAGATTGGTGTCTGTTTCTGCCAAACTCGACCTGTCAGATAATGAGATTCATTTCATGGTCAGGTGTGTCAGTCACCATATACATTGCAACCTGCACGCCGCACTCGGACTTGTTGCGTCGTTATTGTGAACTTCACCTGCGTGAGCTGACATTATCAGTCCTCTTTTTCACCCGCAGGCTGAAAGCATCACTATAAAACTTTAAGTATAAATTATCTCTAGTACTAATGATTTTGATCATAATTCCGTAAAAATGTTTCCTTTTTGAACGTTTTCATGGATTTCTTGTAAAAGCGTAAGGAGGATGAACGCTTAAACATATCACGAATATATGGACATGTTTGACTGATTTTTGGTACGCTTATATGGCGATTAAATAACAGCAATTGTAATAATTGTGATATAACTTATTTGGTAATTGTGTAATTATATGTTATTAATTATGTAATTATATACGTTATTACAGATGGTCTATATTTCCGGCTTGCTGGTATATATATATTGTTTATATATTTTTCATGTTTGAAATTGCATATACGAGCTGTTGGATTTATCGCCTAAAAGTTGAAAAGTTTTTTCACTTGCTGAATATGCCAATAATTATACGTTTAATTACTTTTGGAAAGAAAGAAACATCTTCGGTAGTATTAAAGAAGTGAATATGATTTTTAAATTTGCACATGAGCAATATTTCACTTACGTTAAACGGTATGATCATGATTACTCAAATTGAAATTAAAATATCCATAATTTATCTGAAATTTAAGGTCTGTAAATAAATGGCTTGCAGAAATATATAAAGAATGTAAATAAAAAGTAAATGTATAAAAACATCAATATCAGTGTAAAAACTTTTATATTGGGATTTAAGTTCATATTGAAGTTCGAAAACAGGCGTCTGTTTTTGATGGGGGACTCATCAAATTTGCATAATTTAAAACTTGATCGAATGTATTCTTTATTGTTTGCATTTCCATTGTTGAGGGCAAAACGTTTACTCGCACTCTCAGAAATTTGGTTAAAGCTGGCACGCGCGCTAGCAGATGCTAAACAGATTTAAGCTCGACTGGACTTAATTTGGAAACGGTGATTATCTCCTTGACACTAACATCTGCCCTCAAAGTGACCATCGAAGCAAGCAACTTCCCCACTAATAAACATCGCATCACCCTGTATACATATACCTACAAGCTACTCAGAGGTGCGTAGCTCTAATGGGCGGCATCGCAGATGTTTTCTGTTAACAAAGAAAGATAAAGTCATGGTATGCGCCATTTGCCCAATTATAGCGGCATCTGCTGGGGGTACTGTAGGTAACAAGAACAGTCTCCTCGCCCGTATATCGGAACGTCGCTCTTGTTTTTCCATCAATCGATATCGCTCGTAGCTATATAGCAGTTTGTTTATTGTTCAAGGTTTTAGCTATACGTCTCATTCCAGTGGAGTTGCCTTTGCCTCGGGGATATACCGGACTATAGTCAGACACACTTCTGGATTTTTTATCTCTGTCGCTTCGGACAAAGCGTGCTTTGGTTTTTCGAGAGGACAATGTTGCCACAAAAAAATTTTTCTTTATGTCTTACTTCACGACTCGAAGCAGCCACTGCCCAGTACAATTAGGTAAATACCAGCAACATATATCAACAAAAACATTTATTATCACGGTTCAGCATGTATATCTTACGCCCAGTATGTCTTACATGTATTCGAGGCGATTCATCTAGTTGGGACTGAATCGAAACTCCCAATTCATACAGAGTTAAAAGGATGTCGTTCACTTTTTGTCAGTTTTGTCAAAGACATTGAAAAACTACAAAGAAATAAAAAAACACAAACAAACAAAACAAAAACACCTGCACGACATCATATTTCATAAATGCGTGCATGTTGCATTATGATATACAAAACATAACTTTATTGTTTAACGACAAGAATAGTCACCATGGAATTAATGAAAGTAACTTAAAATGACACAAAAAGTTATTTTTTCTGATGCTGCACCGTTCCATTGATTTTTAGAATGGTGTGTTAAAGTTTGTTTGGAAGGGAGGATGTTGTCTTACAGAAACCAAAAGTAAGAGTATTTGATGAATACTATGTGGGTATGAACACGTCATTGATAGAGATTGCGTATTTATTGAATATCGTAAAGCTTGTTCCAACCGTTGTTCTCCCCGGTGCATGCGTAGACGACTTATAGGAAAATTTTCAGATTTTAATATATAGACAAAATGGAGGCCTCCGTGGCCGAGGTACACTCTCAAAATAATAATAATAATCTGTTAAATTTAACAGAAAGTCTGCTATCTGAGGATGGTAGAATGCATCCTATTATGTCAGCAGGTTGCTGTCAGCAGGTTGCTCTGTTAAATACAACACATATTCTATGAATTCAGCACAACGATCTGTTAGGATATTATGTTGAATATGACACAAAATTGTGTTATTATATCAGAATACATTCTAGCATCACAGACAACAGACTTTTTGTTAAATTTAACAGACTGATACCAGCGAAGCGCAATGACCCCGGCGGCCTCTCACCAATGTGGTCGCTGTGAGTTCAAGTCCAACTCATGCTAGCTTCCTGTCCGCTCGTACGTGTTAAGATCTTCCAGCTACCTGCGGATGGTCGTGGGTTTCTCTCGGGCTTTGCCCGGTTTCCTCCTCCCACCATAGTGCTGGTAGCTGTGGTATAAGTGTAATTTTCTCAAGTACGGCGTAAAACTCGAATCAAATAAATAAATAATAAATTAGCAATAAGTTTCCACTCACCTTAATCCAATTTAAAAGTGATAAATCGCTCTGTTCGTCAACCAAGCAGCCAGGTTTGGTCTGATCTGGCGTGTGATTCACTTAAGCAATAACCTATTCTTACAAAACAAACTGTAAAATACATGTACGCTAAGTTAAGCAAATTATATATAAGGTGCGACAGCTTATATTGAAAACAATGTATACAAATATATACATTGAGGATTTAATTGCTAATACCAACACATAACCTGTCAAAACAAAATTTAAGAAACAACCCAATTTGATAATAGAACAATGTGGTTCGTTTGTGGCTCGATGGTTACCAAACAATTACAGAACACGCCCACAAAGAAATGTTCCTTATACGTTATTAGGGGAATTTAAGGCTGCACAAGTATCTCTGACTCGAACAAAAACGTCCTTGTGAAGAAAATAACTTTTTCGTCACGCAGTATTTGAAAAGACAGATCATTACAGCGAGTGATGAGCTTTGTGCGACCGTGTCAAAACAGAAACTTACATAACAAAGAATTATCAGAGAACTGGGTCATAGGTCTAGGTACACGATAACCCGTAATTAGACATTAGAGCACTAATTTGTAATCATGTCATATATATACCCGCTTAGGCAATCACAAGTCTCTGTGAACGTAAAATCCAGAGATTTTATGCATGACTAATACGTCACGTGACTGTAAGTTTTACTTTGTCCACTCTTGTCCATTGAAAGGTGATTTCTGATACATGAGTGGTAAATTCAACTAAAATTAAAATGCAACAAGGTTTTAGTTAAAAATTCATTCTGTTCTCTCTTATATGTGTATAAAAACCCAGGCAGGTGCGGTAAAAACTTATATGCTAACACCCCCATGCATTGGCATGTTTCGTGTTTTGAAACATATATGACGTGAGGTGCATGTGCCGAGGTGTCATTATCAGTTTTATTAACCCAGACCAGCATGCAAAGCATTTTAAAACTGATATCGCGTTTGCAGCTGTGTATATAGAGTCACTTAACTGTGCCATATATGCAAGAAGACATGTTCATGTAAAACTTCCTTTGTTTTTCGCCTCGTTAAAGTATAAATAAAAGACCAAGAGATAAGATTAATCGTTGCAGGCAAAGGAATATATTTTGCTTGCATTTACAAAGGCTATGATAAACAACCTTTCATACACAAACACTGGATAAAGTCGCGCCGCGTACTGATTAATTGGCCAGCCGTTTTGCTTTTAAAAGAAAGTGAGAGTCTTAACCAACCAGAACGTCTTGGTTGGTTGGTGTTTGGGTATTGGCGTGTACCTATCCCTCAGTTGGACTGATTTACACCAAAACCATATGGTCTTCAACGAAATCTGTATATTTCAGGTTATTCTGTAACTAAAATTACCAGAGGGAGAGAGAGAGAAAAAATTAAGTCTTCTGTAGGACACAACACACTTCGAAACTCCCTGGAGAATTCTGGTCCTGTTCCTGTCTGGAGCAAGTAAACCGTGCATTGGACAGTCATTAACCCCAAGTGAGCCTACCCGCTGTTGAAGTTTATACCTAGACGACTTCTTGTGACTCTAAAGCATTTACATCGCTATTTATAAATTTTATGTTTATTTTTAGTTTATAAGAGAGACATTCTCCATACACGTAACAAGAATATATAACACCCGGCTAAGTATATCACTGTTAAATCAGAGGATATGAATTGTTCACATTTCCTGTCTCGTTTTAACAAGATTATGTTATATCTACCACTACATCAGTCATCGCTCGTAGCAATAGCTCTGAAGTTTTAGTCAGCAGTGTTCTGAATTGGAGTGGTACACTTGCGTTCTAGTGCAGCGCAACGATAAAGCCACCGTTTACTTCTTCATCTAGCTTTTCAGTTTATAACCGGTATGCTGTATATTATTTTTGATCAATATACGTATTAATCAGAAATGGACTATATCTTGATGAGCATTTTACCTGCGCATGTGTGGAAAAAAGCATTGCTTAAGTAAAATAAGCAGCAAGATATCGTAAATAACATAATTATCAGATTCCATCAGCAGTTCAGTCGAAGGGTTTGAATTTGGCAGACGTCGGGAATAAGTAACGAAATAGATATATCCAGTACAGTGTATAGAATACAGGTGAAAAGTGTATATGGCGTATATACGGTATATTTGTTTGTGAACACGTCGTGGCGTCCCCGTTGTTCGGTCCGGTTTCCTCCGACCATAATGCAGATCGCCGTCAATTAACAGAAATGTTCTGCAGGACTGCGTAAAACGCTAATGAAACAAATAAATAGGCCTACTATACTAATGTGCGTGGTGCTAAAATTTATGTTCAGTTTTTGCAATGACTTATGATAACTTACAATAACATATATACTTATCAATAAATGAGACACAAAGTAACGAAGATGAACCTTGTGAGTCAGACGTGAGTTTTCCCAGCCACATAGACATGTATATATAACCTATATGTACGCGATTAGCCTTATCTGTGTAAGGTCCCGCCACTTCTGCCACCATCCGGTCTGCTGGGGATGAGATACGATGATACCAGAGGATGTTAGATTTTAAAGCTCAAATTGAAAAAAAAAAAAAAAAAAAAAAAGCCAGAGAGCAGTTTTAGCTGGAGGATCACAATTTGTCAATCTTATTCACACAGTTTTCTCAAGTGTGACAGGTTTCGCCAGTAGTGTCAAATGTATGTTCCCTGAGTGGCGGGTAATTAATCAACCTGAGTTTGAGCTCACAGATGTTGTAATAAACAGACAAAAAGGCGAAGAACGGCAATTTGTAGCCGTTGCCATAAGCAAGATCTTGTGGCAATTAAAGAAGGGTAAAAATGGGGAAACGAAACCAGCCCAAGATGGCTGATGAAGATATACATGCGTATGACATCGTAATTAAGAGATAATATGATTCTATGTACTGGCGATTATGTATTTAGCGTTATTAAAACGGAAATAAGAAATGGAGTGAGTGCTTGGAGTTTAACGTCGCACTTAACAATCTTTCATTCATAAGTAACACACGAAATATGATTCTATGTACTGGCGATTATGTATTTAGCGTTATTAAAACGAAAATAAGAAATGGAGTGAGTGCTTGGGGTTTAACGTCGCACTTAACAATCTTTCATTCATAAGTAACACACGAAATATGATTCTATATACTGGCGATTATGTATTTAGCGTTATTAAAACGAAAATAAGAAATGGAGTGAGTGCTTGGGGTTTAACGTCGCACTTAACAATCTTTCATTCATATGACGACGAAGGAATCCTTAGTGTGCATGTAATGTGCCTCATTGTTGCAGGACGGATTTCCACCGCTCTTTTATCTAGTGCTGCTTCACTAAGACGCCTTACCGAAGGCAAGTAAGCAGCCCCGCCCGAGCCACTATACTGATAGGGTCAACGAGTCGTTGCACTATCCCCTTCATGCTGAACGCCAAGCGAGGAAGTTACAACTTCCTCTTTAAAGGCCTTAGGTGTGACTCGACCCAGGATTGGCCTTGGATCTACCACTCCCGAAGCGGACGCTCTAACAACTGTGCTAGTGGGTACAGTCAAATAAATAAGAAATGGGGATGTATAACATATTTATATAGTGTTCAATATTAGTTTATTAACGCGAATGCGTTTTGGTCGGACCTTTGCTTCTTAATAACACAATTTAGTTGCGAAAGGCCCTGAGCGTACTTTATATTCCACCTCGCATATACTAATCTAATGGGCGTGAAACTATCCGAAACCTGTTAATTAAATAGATAAATAACAATATCGACAATTATCTCATGGACATCTCCAATTAATAATCTCTAATTAATATACTCATAACTTTATTAACGAATTTTTACTTTTCAAAGCACGACTGATAATTGTTTTGCAACTTCAATATGCATAAATCTGCAACTTCGTAATGTTTCTCGTTATCTGTTAATACATGATTATTTACATTTCATCACAACTATTTCTGGGGTTGAAAATGTGAATTAATAGATTATTAGGAACTTGAGCTAAAGTTAAATGAGAGAAAATAAGCTGTAAAGATATATTATTCATATAATGCTGAATTGCCATGTTTATCCATCTGTGTACGGAAATACACGCACTGTACACACGTACATATATACGATTGGCCATATATAGCACGTATACCACCAATTAGGGTGAGTGAAAAGGCATCTCCATAATCAATTGAGAAACTAAACAGTTCACTGGAATCTAAATAGGTGGACATTGGTAGAAAGATGAGACCAATTCGCGGAACATAGAATCTGGAATTTAGATTTGGTACCTTTCGTTTTGTGTCACATAAACATTTGATCGTCACGTGATCAGCTGTTACGTAACGATCGTAGGCAGGACATCCATACTTCTGAGTGCAGTGATATATTTATTTATTTGTTTATTTATTTGGTTGGCGTTTTACGCCGTACTAAACATATTTACTAAACATAACAAAATAAGATGCAACTGCAAACTATTAACTCTGTTGTAGGGTATCGTGTTTTGTGTTGTAACTCAAAAATATCGCTTAAGGTTAAAAAAATTCTCTTGTACCGTATGACCTGTCACAACTATTTTAACTTACATTCACTATAAAATTGGCGTCTGAAAAAGTCTCACATAAAGTTATTTAAAGTAGATGAAAAGTAGGGAAATTGGAAACCTGCATGAGCGACTCTGACGTTAGTGAGGGCATGAAGGGTAGGGCGGGATTTATACAGACCTGTGTAAGGCGGGACATGTATTCAGTAATTTAATGCCAGCAAAATGTTACATTTTTGACAATAAAGTCACACGATACAGTAGTATATTGTTTTACCTTTAGCGACAAAAGAATTCAGTCTCCAGACTATCCTATATATTTACTCACACTCAATCAGATTCATACGAAGTATTCAGAAGATACAACAGTGCAGTAAGTGAAAAACATATGTCTTGATATATTTGGACTCTTAAATGATTCCTCATGCAAAAAAGACAAAATACTCAGTTATTTACCGAACACCAACGAACTTGGTGAACCAAACAAAGTTGTTAAAAGGAGAGTGGGACAATATGTTTAAAATGTGTGTGTTTTCCCATCCCCTTGCTTACTTGACATTGTATTTGACACTATTTGATATACAGACATTACCTTATTCAGAGAAGGTCTACATACGGACCATATAAGTAAAAATATTGTGGTGTGGACATGATTAAATAAATAAATATTGACATTTTAATGATGGCTTTATTTTTTCGAAGACCTCTACTGTCCCACTCAACTGGAGTCCAAAGAAGTCTTCATACTACTGTATAGTTTCTACACGAATATAGCGTCGCGTGGTGTTAAAGGCACTGGTGTGTTAAATGTATGTGATAGTGTAGGTAAGGCCAAATTTTGCTCAAAGCTATGTGAGCGAGTCATTGTACTGTACCTTGTATGGTGTATCATATATCTGCAAATCCTTTAGAACAGAAAATATTGTTTTAAAAAGATTTTGATTTAATGCGATTAGTCTTTTTTGCCTAAATTCTTATATTAAAAGGAGGGAATAAAGCTCAGGTTTAATAGAATATTTAAGCCCAAACAAACAACTGTACATTTAGAACGACATTTCACCAATGTCCTACGCCAACACAGGTAAAAGGGTGTATGTGTGATTTTGTGTTTCTCATGCTTGAAAAGTGAGATTAACACAAGAGAATACAGTCTACATCTTATTTTAGCATCGATTATTCGTGCCTGACTGAAGAATTAAAACAGTCGATAAAATGAAGATGCAAAATTCTGAACGAGTCCAGTCTTATTCTGCCCGATGTGCAAGTGCTGCAGTTGTACAACCTCATTTTCGCTGTGGTTTAACCATTTATATATTTTCTGCTGAAAGTTTTCAATTCGTCAGTACAGCTAAACTTTTGAGGCAACTATAATATGTCAGTAGCGAAATATACAAAGGGTTTAACCGAATCTGGCATGCTGACAATGCGTGTCACAGTGAAAAAAGATACTGACATGCGGATTTTGTGATTTTTTGTGAACAAAAAAACGCAACCCCTTTTTGTATATATATATATACAATGACTACATAGTATCTTCTGACAATTGTGAACGGGCAACGCAATAAGAACTAATTAATGCTTTTATAGAACTGAAATTAGCTAATTGAATTACTAGATGCTGGGGATAAGGTGCACAATTGGCGACGGATGATCGTAACAAAAACGCTTGTGTGAAGATAGTGTTAGTTCATACGCAATCATTGTGTCATAGTGCGGTACTGTGCCTAGAGAGTGTTGTATACAGGTGTCCCGTTATAGAGCCAGGGGTTGGTGAGGTTTGGACCCGCGCCGTTGATGGCTATCTCGTACCTCATGGCCATGCTTTGCGATCTTTTATCAGGTGCGCTCAGCATTCTTGTTTAGAACAAACACAATACACAGACCGTAATGAAAAGGCGAATAGGGCGCAAACGTAACTTTGACCATGCAGACCGGTTTTATTTAAGTTTTCTCTCTCCTTCTGTCTCTATCTCTATATATATACATACATACATACGTACAGAAATTCAATATTTTTTTCTCTTCTGTTTGTTTTTGTCTTTTTCCCTTAAATTGTGTTTTACAAAAGAAAGGAGAAAAAATAGCGACAAACAAGTGAATGTTATTTTGACACAAACATATATGTGTAGGTGTGGTTTTTTTCTTTACATTAGTCATAGCCAACCTACTACATAGAATTATTTGCAGGACGTACCGGAGCTAGAAAAGGTACTCGCCGTTATCTGAAGTGTCGCAACTGAAACTGAAGAGAAGTCAAAAAAGCAAAACTGGGTGGCACGCACAAGGCATGTCATATCAAAATTTCCAGTAAAACAAGATCTTCGCGACCTTCAGCTTGTCGATGTTGATACGTTTTCTTGTTAAATCCTTGTTAAATTTTGGCAGTTCTTGTAAAAAAGTGTAAATAGGCCAACAAAAAAAAACAAAACAAAAAAAACAAAACTTTTATACCTTTACATTCGTAGTTTTTGTAAGTGTGGTGATATAAAATGTTGCAGATGTGTGCCTCCGAGGCCGTATATTTATACACGCTTTGGTTTGCTTTTAGTGCATCTAAACTCTGCTTTGTTTAAACATTGTGTCTCATAATTCAGTATACTCAGACCCTTAAAGTGTAAATAATCCTTCTCAACAGGTGCGCATCGATATACAGCACTGGAGCTCACTTAAGTTAGGGGCGACAACTCTGGTAAGGTCGTCGACTTTGACTGGAGGGCATGCTGCTTTCCTGGGCAAACAGCATGCTCTCTACCCTTCACAGATCCAAAATCAATTGGCTATCAAAAACAAACAATATCTGTTTAAAATCAGTCAGGTACGTGCAACTCACACACAGACATATATTTACAAAATAGTTTTGTGTTTAAATACGATGACAAACATTAAAACCCAATCTATCCTTTCTTCTATTTTCTCCTTACCGTCTCTCAATTCTATTAACGTTAAATATTTTATCTCTATGTGACATCTTTGCTGCGTTTCTTGTGGGCTGCAATGAAGACGAAAATAAATTTAAAAAAGTGTTCTTTAGTAACAATGACTCAGTAATTGATCGAAATTAACTATTTTGTTCTGACTCTCTTTTTTCCTTGAAGAAAGACAGAAAATAACGACACAGGCATCCCTTCCACATAGCCCCCGTGGCCTTCTGAGCTGATTGGGATGCACAAGATAGAAGTCTGTGACGGGATGTTGACTACGTCGGAATCTCTCTGCCGGTACAGATCAGCTCGTGGTGTGGAAGATGTGTCAGACGAGTGACCCATGCCTCCGTGTGGAAATGACAGGCCCGGACCCAGCGATGGCCCGTTAGCTGGCTTAACGAGCTAGTGGCCGTTGTAAAATGAACTTTTGATACCGTAGTGCGCATGGAAAACGTGCCGCTATATTTCATATTTGTCAAAAATTACAAGGAAATAATTCGGGGTCTCGGCCCGCTGGAAGTTCTCCGCAGGCTTTCGCCCTGTTAAAGGTTAATCGGCTGGGAAATTGAAATTCTAATCAGCTTGATCTGAAGAAAAAAAATAATTTGACACAAGCGAGAGAGCTTAATTGTCGTCTTGTCATCTTAAGGCTACTGTGAACCATTTTTCATGAAAGTTTTGGTGTGGCTTTTTTTATACGTCCAGAATCCCAGGTATGATAAAGTGCACAAAACAGAGAATTTTAGTTCATGTTGACTGCTTGTCAATTTTACGTTTCTTTAAATCCTAAAAGTTGTATTCTTGTTTTCCGGTGTCAGTCCAGATTTGACAGCAGATATGATATTATCGTGTATGTTTTAGCAAATATGTAGTGTACCAAAGGGATGTGTCCTCAATATTGAAAGCATATCTGAGCCTTAACACACGATAATTTCTGACGCGAAGAAAGTTATACTCTTACTAAATCTAACTCGATTAATATTTGTATTTAATTAATCAATTGTTTAAATAATTCAATAAATTAGTGAGTCTAACCTAGGTACCAGGTACTGTTTCTTAAGGCTACGTATATAAACTCTATACTCTATGCTCTATACAGCAAGTTTTAATCATATATGATGACGATCTGGACATCGTCACATGCATAGAGTGTTTCTCCAAATACCTGGAAAAATTAAGTTCAGGACGTAAATCTAAGCCAGCGAGAGCATGTATGTTATGATATATGAAAATGATATATAACACTAGGCTGTTGTCAGCTTAAAACTACCACGACATTGCAAGACATGGCTATTATTGTTCTTAGTCAGTATTTCTGGTGTAATATATCCATAAGATATATAAGTATACCAGATGGGCTTCTGTAAATTGTGGTTTGACATATAGATATTAGATCATGTGCTTGGTTAGCTGATTTTAGCTTATCGCCCACGCAAGAATGATTGGTGTATACTGATATTAAGTAATTTAATTTGTGCAATATAGTTTCCCGTTATTTCGTTGACGGTATGTTTAAAGAGTTGCATGCTTTTTCCTAATCAAAGTTTTCGAAACAATCGGTAATAGTCTGGTCATAAGGAAAGTAACACGCATCATTTATAATTAACGGAAATTTGATTGAGTATGGCGTAAAACACCAATCAAATAAATAAATTAAGGGCAGTTTGTCCTGGCATGTTGCTGTCTTTATTACACTTCAATACATATCAAGTTGTCGTTAAATACAGTGGAATTTGGGTTAACTAATTATGCTTCATTTAGTGGAATACCCTCATGATATAGGGAGGAAGGGTTCCATCGGTGAAATCGTAACCCAGTCTATATGGATGATGCCGTCAAGCTAACACGCCGCTGTTGCGAGATACGACAGCATTAGCCCGATAGCGTTAACCATAAAACCGGCAGGCCGGCTTTTGTCTTAAGCTTTCCGACTGTAACGGACACGTGTGTTACCTCGGGTAGGATGAGGACCGTTACGACCCTTGCGCCATCAATCAATGGGCGAAAAGCGTTGTCGAAGCATCTGTGCACGGCCTGTCAGTCGGGGCTAGAATCCTTCAAGGAGGGTCCAGAAACAATAATTGACAAGATAGAGATCAATCTTCTTAAGAAAATGAAGAAATTGATTTAAACCGTGCACGTTTTAAGAGATGAGTTATTGAATCGACGGAAAACCATCGCCGACCGACTGACAAGAATACGGTGAGCGGCTAAAGGTCGCAGGGGCTCTTTTAAAAATGTTCCCTAATTACCCTCTTCGCAATCTTAGCACCCAATCGTGCTTGACGCCGTGGCGTTTAAAAGATCTTAGCATCTTTTTTCTTAGAAATTTACTTTGACTTACGAATTTCATATGTGCTACAGAATTAGTGCGCTTCAGACGTAGATGTAGAGGGTGGACAACTGATTGCTGAAAAACATTCGTATAAGCTCTTCCCTTAATTCTATATCAGTAGAATTAGCACCATAAATACTGTTTGGGAGGAAGGTGGAAATGATAATGGTTGTTGCATCATTCTAGATCTACAGAAGAGTTTAGCTATATAGTTTCCAGGCCCTTTGGTATACAGCGTTTTGGATTATAAAGTGGAACCTTGCGAAATTCCTTCATTATCTACGCCAGCAATTAGGGGCCATGCACTGGCGAGAATCCGTCAATATTCCCAAAACCATGAAAAGACAATGTTATACAATACATAAAAAAGAAACAATAATTTTATATCACCCTGCAGAAAGACAAATTATGTAGTAGTCCTTCATATAGAAAGTTATAGGGAGTAGAATTGTCCAAAGTTGTAACCCTGATTAGAGGCGTTTAAGTGCAACTGATAAGTATTCAAAGAAAAACGCAGATATGCTCAATCAATACTTTGTCGTGAGGCCCGCGATCATGCATTCCTAACTGAAGTTTAATACAATCCTGGTTGGCTAAGCGGTAGAGTATGCGAGCAAGACCAGACACATTGCTTGTGTTCGAACACAGCTTTGCCTTAAAGTTGTTTATGGCTTGTCACTTCAACATGGCAAGATATCGTGGTTAATTCAGATTTCCCCCTCTACACCTTTAACACGGTGGATACACAAAAACAAAGACCACAACACTGTGTCGGTGACACTCCCGGAGTTGGTCTTACCCCTCCGGGAGATTGGTCTATCCTGCACGTGCGCGGGTGCCTTGAAGTGTGCCACGTTGAACAGATTGCCCATTTACACGTAAGAGGTTACGTTCTGATTACTTACAGTTTGTTGGTTGTTTGGTTGTTTGAAGTTATTGGCGTCTCCATTCAAGTGAATGATGGGAGAAACAATGCAAGGATATGGATGAGATAATACATGCAAAATAACACAGATCAAGAATCAATTACCCTTTACACAGACAGACAGTAATTGGGAGTTTCCAAGCTAAGTTCCATGCGACTATCAGGCCTTTGACAAATGAGGTCGCGAGATCGAATCTAGTTCCTGGCGCTTTGCCCTAAATTATGAGGTGTGTCAGGCATTGAGGAAGGTTGGTGGTTTACTCCAGGCCTATACCACCATTGTATAAGGGGAAAAACGACGTTCAACACCAATCAAATAAATGAATAAATAATTAAGTAAGTTCATAATGACAGCTAACCCATTAAAGAAACCTATTCAAGTGTTTTGGTCTGTTTATATATTTTTGATCGTGTCCAAATTTTAACATCCAGTAGCAAAAACTAAGCATCGTGAAGAGTTTTTCAATTTTATCTTAAATCAGAAAAGGCTTTGTGGAATCGGCCCCAGTTCCTAAAAGAATATGTACTTAAGAGAAAAAAAAAGACTAAAACAGCTTTTAGTTCGCAAAGATGCAAGGAAAAGAGTCGATATTCTAGGCATGACATCCATATAAAATTTCACAGTCCGTGAATAATTTTTTAGGTCGAATCAAATACAGTATATATGTGCTTTAATTGCAACTGTTAATAAAAGCACCGTATTGATGTAATTAACGTGGATGCTTATACATCCATGAGCCCCAAGTTAAACGAAATTACAGCTATAAAACAGATCACAAGAGATCCAGAACACCGCCCATATTTGCAAACAATAGTGTTATGTAATCGCTGTAGAGCTCTTACTGTGGAGCTCTGACACTAGTTTTGAACGAATAATTTGTGACATATTGGAATAATCACATTTCACACAGGGTATGACAAATGCTTTCAGGCGAGATATGCACTATGTATACAATCTACATATACAATATGCAGGAACCTTTAATAAATGTCAATCGAAAAAACACATCTTAAAATTCCTAAAGTTGAAATTCATACTTTTGTCATGAAGGTGGCGTTATGCGCATTAGCAGTTCAGTTGGAAACACAGATATGTATAGGTATTAGTATAGAATCGAATTTCCAAGACGTCCGTTTAACACTTTCAAAAGAGTCTCTTCATGTGATGGTAAGATTTACAATCCCCTTGAACGCGAAAGACAAATTGGAAAGAAGTGAACATAACGGATTATCTACTGGTATCTTTTTTGATAGTTAAATCCCACTAGATAAGACCTCATTGTAGTGAATACATACCACAGCCGAGCAGCAAAATGTATGCGCGCTTTTCACGTAACAACTAATCCTTCGAATTTCCATTGTTCTATTGATATACATAAATCTGTAGTCGTTAAAATAGACATTCGTCAACCAAAATGGAGGCGTTCAACACGAAGGACCAAAGAACGAAAAAAAAGAACAATGTATCTAGTATGAAATTTGGACCGATTCATTGCAAAGAGAAGCTATTTTCGATGATGACGTGACACAAAGAATTTTCTAGGCGGATGAATTAAGTCAGTATCCAAATTGTGTATTAAGCTAGTTTATAAATTGTCAATAATCAGAATCTGTATGTTGCAGTGGCTGAGTGCTACGTTACCATGCAGTTCGCACCCAAAGTGTCACCAAAAAGACGGGTTATGAATGAACAGCTTTGGTCCGAATTACTTTATTCGGAAAAAGGGCTTCCATTATGTGATAGATTTCGCTGATTATGTATATACAAAAAATCTCTTACTTGTTTTGGTCGGATTTGTTCATTTGGGGATATATTACGTGACCTACCATTGTTTTTGCCCAATACGAACACACCGCTCCTTAAACAAATTATTTCGGTAATGTTATCGTTATGTGTTGTGTGTTAGTGCGTTTTTTCTCTTTTGCTTGACTCCGTGAAGGACACGAAAAGACAAGTAAAGACAGCGAGGACTTGACAGGTTCATTAATGCGCTTGAGTTTAGGAGTTCTTTAGAGACAGGCTTTAGACGCCTTCTGATATCACTAGTGACCGAAATGTGGGAAAACTTATTATTAAATTAAGGAAAACTGGACCGTTATTTCTACTTTGAAGGATGGCTAAGCGTTCCCCATCGTCTGAGCACTCTTGTTAGCCCGTACCCCAAGGTACATTTTCTAAACTATCCAAGGGGCCACAGCTACAATTATACCAGGCAACTCTGACATTTTTGATTGGAACACTGGCCTTGGGCGACAATGAAGTCAAACCAGAGGTATATTACGACCATTATTGGTGGTCTGGTGTTTATCGGTGGGAATTATAGGGACTGGTTGCTGGCTATTAACAATACATTAGCGCCTCTCACTGACCACTGGGACAGCAGCCAAAGCCAAAGGTGCAAAACCTTTTCGGTCGCGCAGAATTTCTGGCGTCTCTCTTTTCCAAAGACCAGCGTCATACTGTCTGTTTTCTTCAAAGAATTCCAAACATCGAAAACTGGTGGTGATGCATGGAAAGGGAATGGGTCTTTGCCAAAGAATGCGTTCTAAAACGAAAACTTTTGTATCCAAATTTCTTTACGGTTAGTTTACAAATAATAAAATAGAAAATATGACACAACACAAACACAAGTATGTTATAGGCAAAGCCTCCAGGGGCCCGTTTAATACTAAGCAGTCGAAACTTGAAACTTGAAGCTGGCCCTGGGTAAAACATAGTTGGCACCCTTCATCACGGTAAAAGTGCGCTTGAAAAAACGCGGCCTCCAGGTATATAAAATTCACTTTTGTGAAGTAAACGTCTTTGTTGATTTGTCGCTGAACATTTCGCCAGAGGTCTGATGCGCTATACCACACTGTTTGTATGTCGATCTAGGGACAGCTCGTTCATGAAGTTGACATTAATGGGGTCTTGGAATGAACAATTATCCAAGCAGTTACAGTAATGGTTAGGTATATCGGAGACATCGGTCTGTTGGAACATTATACCAGTGTGACCCATAAACCGTCTGACGGGGTCTCGGGAAAACATATTAGTTCCGGTGGGGAGGTGCTATTAGTAACTGGATGACCATCAAAGATATCGGTTAGTCTCGAGTGTTTTCCATGGCGGCGGAGCGATCGGAAGGCCCATCGTTCATAATATTTCGTAGATTTGGGAGTAAATAAGAGGTATTGGACCGTCCGGCACCTGATAGTTACTCGTCTCTGATCAGCTGTTAGGAGCCGAAGGGATGCGAACTGCGCGCCGATCTCATTTTTCATCCTGGCGTAGATCGCTAAGAAATAAGCCCTTACGTTTCTTATCAGTCACCAATTTGGACCGATTTCATGTGCGACCGCAGCACGCTCACTTCAGCGTCTGCCTTACGTGCAGTGGTGACAACACAGTTAAATTTATAGGTGGAGGAAAGTGAACGTTTTCGGAGTGTAATGAGTGGAGAGACTGCGGGCTTAAGCTGCAATCATTCGAGGTAGGATGGAATTATCTTTGACAAGCGTGCTAACATAGGACCCTAGGGAGGGACAGCAACCCTATAAATATGGAAATAAGGCCTGACCAAGAACAGACATGGTCGGCTTGTTGACTGCATGCCAAGACAAGGCAGGGTAAATACCACTGTGCCCGTTCTGAATGATCTTCAAAGACCATGGTACTTAGTAACAATCGCTTTTCTCTTCCGCCACATGACTTAACCAAAACGACAAAACCTACAATGGGTTATTTGATGCTAATTATACGTTAAGTAATGTATTAATTACTGAATTATTTTGAAACTTAGGCAATTAAACATTTTGTGCAGCAGTGAGTTTAAGGTGCATACTCTTAGTATTTATTAATATATGGCTGTCACTATTTTTGTCTAGCGAAGGTTGACTTCGTTTCAGGAAGTCTTTTATTAATTAAGATAATTAAGTCTCACCCAACAAACAAGGCCGTATATGAGACGTGATACCATCGTCGTACATGCATGTACACGACTGACAGTCTAATTCTACGAAAATCATTTCCCAGTGATTAATCTAATTAAAATACCGATTAAAGAAGAACAAATGGAGTATTATTTTGCATGCTTTGGGAAGACCGTGAGCCCAAACACTACACCTTTGTGTCTTGGGTGAGGCGGGGCGTATCACTGCTGGTTTTGAGATGATGCGTGATACTAAAAGCCCACGTATCGAACTCCGTAAATCCGAGCCACCTTTTTTTACCCTCCCACATTCCATTCTTTCAAACACAAGAATATTATCCGTTTTTAATTTTCGACATTGTTTCGTGCGAACAGAGTGATGATTTCAAGGTCATGGCAGCATTTCACCAACAACTGACATTAATTTCCTTGTGTCTCTGAAGAACGCACACCCAACAACCCTATCATGTCGTGATCAGAAAGGTCATAAATAGTTTATCTCTTATGTATTGGGCCCTGAACCGATATGACGACACCATAGATACACAGCACGGCTTAACAAGCTAATCGTGCATATAAGACGTGACCCCATTCTGTGTTAACACTTTATCTGAGCAATAATTGTTACAGTTGTAACATATGCATGATGTAACTCATCTCCCGGCCTCAGAGTTTGCTTTGTTTCGACTCTTAAATCACAGACTGGAACGGCCCGTATTTAGCACATGTATACAGAGTTCGACATTTCCCAGACAATAAACAAATGCATTTCCGTCTGTAGTTTAATTTTGATCAATAGACTGGTATAATATAGCATATTGTCTGTGTCAGGCCATTAAAAAGTAGATGATCTGATTTTTGTTGTTGTTCAACTACTTATGAAGTGTTCGTCTATGGTTTGCATAATAGAAAATCGAATGGTTAAAGCGCCACTCTGGTCAGGATACAAATTGCGTAGACATATTACAATGATATAAAAAAAATCCTACGGAGTAAGCCTAACATTATGTTTCAACAGGATTTTGATGATTAACACTATTTAACCCATATAACTGAAGATTCCTTGAAAAACAAAATCTTCGGCTGTGTCCGTAAAATTTTGTGATGTGACGTTGAGTAAGGCATTTATGCTGGGATGACGTCAAGAGCGGTTGAAAGGGCATCGTCACTGGTGGATATACGTCAGCGATTGATGACATCATGTGTTCGTGGGTGACGTCACACCAGGCAAAGTGGAAGGGACAAAAATATTTGTTTCCGTATACTTTGACGAAACGTACAATATTGGTTTTAATTTACTGCAATACTTTCACAATTTAGGAAAGCAATTCACACTATTCCAGTCTTGATCAATTTACCTTACTTATAAGACACAGATGTTTGACACCAAAGTATCTCTTTAAGTATAAGTTAGATATGTGTTTTCGTACAGTGCGTTTGCACTTTGTAAGGTTTGCAGCACTTCAGCTGATTTACAGTGCAAATCAAATGTCATCATGGACGCCATTGATTAAACATATGTAAACGAACAGAACTGATTACTGATATCAACAGGCCGCAGTCTTTCCACTTCTTCCTTATATGAGGGCTTCCAATATCGCTATTGAATTACATTCTTTTTAAACGGCAGTAGTTAATTTTGTTATTTATTTTATTACTGATTCCTGTTTGACGTCCTGCTCAATAATGTTAAACTTCTACTAATATAGCAGTTTCATTCATTCAATACGGGTGGATTGCTCGATGCATAAGCTAACAATCGCGCGGGTTGTCTTGTTTATGTGTTAAAGGTATACATGTAGTCGATTTTTCGATTTAAAGAAATTTAAACCGTCTCGTGTATAAATCTGACACCTGCTGTCAGGCTAGATGGAATTTACCATAACTTCATTAAGTCATTAACCAAAATGTCCTTCTTGATTTGAATTCATTAAATGCGTTGCAAATTAAACTTCATTATAATAGCCATATATAGCATTGTTTTGCCTTTCGTCAACAACACTCGCCAATCGATTCACAGACAGTACATTATACTGACCTTCTTCTATGTTGTACTATAACTTGTCAGTTGAAAACATTATACATGACCTCTTTGTGGGTCAACCACGAAGGTCGATAAACAGGCGGTTTTGCGAACATCTCAACTTGTGCAGGTTTACAACGCGACACTAAAGAGTCGTGGCTTGTTGATGCTAATTTTGGACAAATTCGTCATTGTCCGTCCGTTGAACTTATTAACCCTGTTCCGATGTGTAAAGCATAGTGCCTCGTATCGATGATCTGTTCAACTCTTATTTGATTAAATCCAAGTCATTAACACAGTTGTTCACGCAAACATGTTATTTCACCATCCTGTGCATTATCTGAGAGTGTCGGTTTGTATAACGAGATGTCAAGCGTGGAAATTCCAAAGCGACTGGGATGAAAAACATAAGCTGAATGAACTCCTCTCTTTCCGTCGTAGAATTGTTAGGTATCTTCCCCATGAAAATAAAATATTAATTGTTAAATTCAAGTACCTTTTACGAAGAAAGCGTCCAAGCTTGCTTTCGAGTCACAAACGTGGATTCATTTATAATTCTTTTAAACGTTGTGCATTGTCTCGTTTCTGCAAATTTTACTTTACAAGAATATGTATATGTATGGTTATAATATATGGTTTATTATTTCTTTAAAAACAATAAATAATAACAACCACTTGTCATCGAGTCATGCATCACGAGCAAAAGTATTTTGTTTTTCAGATATAAAATTCTTTGGAATTTGTTCATACTGTATAGCAAATGGCGTATACTATAGGAACGATTACGTCATAAACTTACTAGTATATCAGCTTTACTATCACACACTGGAAGTAATCATCTAATACGTAAGTGTCAACTCGTTTACATAATTGGGCGTCCCGTGACACAATCATAGATTGTAATATTAACGACTTCTGAAGTGTCATAATTCATAGGTTTTCTAATATATTTGTATATAACAATTGTCTCTGGTTAATTTATTTGACTGGTGTTTTACGCCGCACTCAAGAATATTTCACTTATACGATGGCGGCCAGCATTATGGTGGTAGAGCCCGGGGGAAACCCACGACCATCCGCAGGTTGCTGTCAGACCTTCTCACTTACGGCCGGAGAGGAAGCCAGCATGAGCTGGACATGAACTCACAGCGACTGCATTGGTGAGAGGCTCCTGGGTCATTACGCTGCGCTAGCGCTCTAACCAACTGAGCCACGGAGGCCCCTCTCTGGTTAATATAGCCTGTCAATACTTATACATTGTAAGTTTGTATGATAGACAATGTATATACCATAGCCTATACTAGACTCATGTCCTGCATATCAATCTCGTGCTGATTGCCATCAGCAGAAATATGGCCATTATACTTGTCAGCTGATTTTGGAGGCACAAGTTATCTTATCAGGGCATAAGGTGACAGCCATGCATCTCCGATAGTTTGTACGGAAAAGTATACAGATGAAGAAAACCTGGCTGATTGGACGCCTCTCGCACTTATTGCGGCTCTGAAGTCCGTGCCGAGGATACAAAATTCCAGTTTTTACATACCACCACTACGATGTTGTGTTGAATATGTAACGGCATGGCGGTGGACAGTAACATCCGGGTCTCGTGCCAAAGCCATAAAAACCAAGCAAGCCAGTAATTAAACACAAGTCTATCTGTTTGTATTACAAATGAGGCTTGGGTTCTGACTGGGGATGAAATAAGACGTAAATGCAGCCGGGTACACATTATTCATAATGCGATATTTTAATATTCAATAACCGCTATCAATAATTATCGGTTCGGGATAGCCTATCTCAAAGTATTAGTCAACTTAACAAACCTGGGAATACAGGCCACGTGTGTGCGGCTACAAACGGAAATAGCCATAATAACATTTTAATTGATTACATGTATATTTATGTACATCGCTTTGAAAGTTTTAAATTTTTAATTGGGCGTACGTCTAGGGCTATTTTTGAGCCAGCCCTGAGGCGGTAATGATCTGGGTGCTCGGAGATGTTCGTCAACGTCACGTCATTCTGAGGAAATGGACATATAACACCTGGGCAGCAAGAAATATACACCAGTGTATCATCCTCTGATATTACAAACCGTTCAATACAAACATTAAGTTTAAATCAGATGAATGTTTTATTGTTTCCTGTTTATAATTCTCAATCATTAATTTAAATGGTCACCGTCCATGTTAATATAAAAATTAAAATAGATCTAATGACCTTTGTATGATATCAACTATTTTATGTTCACATGTATACATATTTAGAAGTACGCTATAGGCTCACAAATCCATCTACTGTATACATTACATCTAATCTGAGGGACAATTAAAAATGTTCTGACTTGTTGCCGTTGAAAAAAAGCCAATTTTTATAATCATACATACTGACACCGGCTTACACATTATGTAAATTTCGTTTTGAAAACAAATGCAACATGCAAACATTGCATATTGATTGACAGTAGAACATATTCACACAATTGCATATTAGTCAAATTTGTTCAGTACGCATTGGTTAACACTACAGTTAGGTACATGCATAAGTCATTTGAGGTATACGTCCTAAGATATATGCGAGAGAACAACAAGTGCTTTATGGAAATCAGTTCGGTAGGCTATAAAAATAAGTGACTTACAGAATAATTATTGGCGTACGCCGATTATGAAAATAGCGGATATCCATATGCAGCTGTAAAGGGCCATTAATACTTAATGTGTTCATGTCTGATTGACCGAGGACTTCTTACAAGATGACCGACTGTTTTGACACAGGCGATGTTCAGGTGTCAAAATAACACGTGCGCCACTCATTCTGCTAGAATTAAACTGTTTTCCGCAAATGCCATTGGTGATTTACTCATCCCTATTTTTTTTGTCTGTATATAACGTTTGGTAGACAAACACATTTTTATATCGTTTGGACCATATAGGACCATGGTCAGCTATAAACGATTTTTTTGTATTTTGCACTTCTTAAAAATGTAGCTATCTTATGTAGCAGAAAAGAGCATTGTAAAAGAGCACCGAAATTGAATTTCATTGTACTATTTATGCATGCTAGTGAACGTCCTATAAGCATATAACATAAGTATAGAGTATGTAGCAGTTCAGAACACTGTAGTTAATCTGATTTTAATATACTCTAATTTGTATATACATATATGGAAAAGGTATATTTTTCTATTCATTCACTGTATATGCATAAGTGAAGTCACAGTACTCGTGATGACTACTCCTTAGGGATCGTGTCCACTTACCTCAAATCAAAACACTAAATGAGAACAGTGAACGTATACCAATTAGACAGCCATACATACATGCACATTTTTGTGGATTTGTTCATTTTCATAACACAAAAATTAGTAACATTTCATGCACTAAGTTGATGAATAATATACTCATCGTGCCGTTTATCTGAAGATTTCATATTCAAACGCTAAACTTATTGTATATAGTAACCATAAATAAAAGGTAATATAGACACGAAACTGTGTCAGTTGACAAACTCAGTCATGTCTTGCTGGTACTGAGCGGCGGACGCTCAGAAGACTGGAGGAATACACGTATGAGGTGTGCAAATTTTCAGATTTGGAAATCTCTTTTTTAGTTCGGAAGTAAGTAGAAGGAAAATGCATTTTCCCTTTTATATTATATAACACGACTTGGTTTGAACACTGTGTGTATGTGCCTGTACAGTATGCGGCCTGAGAAGCGTAGTTGATATTATCACATATTTCTTTCCATTTTTTGGTATTTTTTAAATTAACACTTAATTATATTGTGTAGGACGGTGTAAAGATTTGGCTCTACAGTGATAACCTAATGGACGGCGTATATACTGAAGAGAGAAGGACTGGGATGACCGTCTAATGCAAACAACCCACACAATAGTTCTAAAAGGGCAAGGTGAAAGTGTAACAAAACTGAAGTGTGTTTTGCGGAGAGGCGCGAGTAGACTGCAGGGGGTCAGAGAGGGCAGGTAAACCCCGTGGTATTGTACTCACGATGAGAATCCCAACAAACGCCATTTTGTTCGCTCTAGTATGTTAGCTATTTTCTGGATTTAGTCCAACTGGGGAAACCTCTTTTCTATTTTATGCTTGGTTCTGCGCATTCCTTCGCTTAATACAAACAAGCACAGGTGTAACGTTCTTCGAAATTTCGGTCTTCTTCCATTAATATACTTTATATGCAATGTATACAGTGGAAGGAAAGGCCATATAGAGAGGCCAGTCGAAAAGCTCCGTATTTCTGGTCGCTGATGTGCTACGGAAAGACCTTGATTTGTTCTCACATGCGTCTCTCTTTTCTTTCCCTCACTGATGTGTGTGTGTATCTTGTACCGGTATACCTAAGGTCACTGTGATACACTTATATGGACTAAGACCGGTCCATATGCCCTGACCAGTGTATATACACCTATACATAAAATGTTATCAGATACTCTCATCGCTGCATTCTTGAAATTATTTTCGGTCAAACAGCCCTACAGAGATAAATAATCAACGTCTGAAGCAGAAAAACAATTGTTTTACTGATGTGGTTTTTTTACTCTTGTAAAAAAAAACTCAGTATTTATTGTGTCTAATCCTAAATTAGTCTGCATTTTTTTGCTTTTCTTTAGACAGGTGATGCTTCATGCTGAACTAATCTGAGGGGTTTTTGTCACCCAGCTCAGGCCTCAATCCATCAGATGTCTCTGATGAAACTAATAACTCTACAATATCTCAAAGGTGAAGATGTCGACAATAATACCGACTCTCGAGCAAAACCCCTATAAGCATTTCTTTATAATAAGACAGAAGTTATGAAGTTACTAAGCGTAATTTTCTCCTCGTCAGACATTCATGCTTGGTCGCCTACCTTACTCACCTTAGACAGCTCTTATCTTATCATTCAAATGATTATCCGCTTTGAAGTGATTATTTGAAAGAACTTTTTTTGCCTGCGTAGTCCACGAAGTCCGAATCAAATTTTTATTTATAAGCTCACAGATATATTTTTCAAAATGTTTTGCAGCTTATCATCACTCGCACTTGCCACCTCTTACCAGAAGCTATTTTCAAGCAGACCTTAAAGCGGTGTACTGAAGAGGCGAGGGGACACCGTCACCAAAATATTACCTTCACTATCTGCCAACCCTCAAAAACATATTGGATTTAAAGTTGCCGTTGTGTGCATGGTGCGTTGACTGAATTAGAATCCTTTGCATTTTAATTTATCGTGTGTTTCAAATCAGAAAGACCTGATCTGCAGAAGTTTTATACTTTTTATATTACTTTTTTTTTCATATTTTTTTGCCGGAAACAAATTTTATTTTATAGTGTATGTATAGACGTCGTGGTGTTTGCTTGAGAGCGTGGCTGTCTTGCTAGTTGTCCAGACGTGGTGGAGTAGCGTGTACTGCACATACCATCACGGTGATCTACCTGGGTCCTTCTACATCCCCTGACCGAGAGTCAAGGTGCGTCTGGATGGCACAGTAAATAAGCGACATACCGGAGGGCGGGCAGTCATTCGCTAATTAATCCGGGGCCAAACGAAAAAGAGTGCGCTTACCACAACACACGGAAGTTCTCAGAGTATCTGTAATAGGCGGACAGTTTCTGACTCCACTACAGTTATCCTGTATATGTATGGACTATGACATAGCGTTGAACACACATCTGTCACAATCCCACGCCATGTAAACGAGGAACTAACGCAGTTTATACCCGTAGTCCTCCATGCCTTATATAGCAGTTTCGACTCAGTATCATGTATCAGTCACAGCAACCTAAATGCAAATCGGGAGTTTCTGCTACCACACTTATGATGTGCCTGATATTTTGTACAAGAGAATCCGTGCAGAACCTAAGTTAAATGAACACACAGGCAGCATAATGACGATACATCTTGATTAGTAGTGTATATATATACCAGACAAACAAAACTTTCGAGCTGTGTCTGGAATTGTCTGCAAGAGAATGAGGTTATTGCTAATTATCTTGTGGAAACGCAAAAATACATAGTTACAACTATAAAAAGCATACAAAGTTTGTAAGACTTTCAATGTTCTATGTCGCAGGGGATGTCCAATAGGAATAGGGAACCCTACATTCTACCCATTGGTACAAACAACTCTACCGAACACCTCTACAAGCTGAGTGTGGACGTCCCATCTGAAACAAACAACTCCACATGGTAACTGTGGATAAGCCAACTCAAAGATGCAACTCCACAAGCTGAGTGTGGACGTCCCATCTGAAGCAAACAACTCCACATGGTAACTGTGGATAAGCCAACTCAAAGATGCAACTCCACAAGCTGAGTGTGGACGTCCCATCTGAAACAGACAACTCCACATGGTAACTGTGGATAAGCCAACTCAAAGATGCAACTCCACAAGCTGAGTGTGGACGTCCCATCTGAAGCAAACAACTCCACATGGTAACTGTGGATAAGCCAACTCAAAGATGCAACTCCACAAGCTGAGTGTGGACGTCCTATCTGAAACAGACAACTCCACATGGTAACTGTGGATAAGCCAACTCAAAGATGCAACTCCACAAGCTGAGTGTGGACGTCCCATCTGAAACAGACAACTCCACATGGTAACTGTGGATAAGCCAACTCAAAGATGCAACTCCACAAGCTGAGTGTGGACGTCCCATCTGAAGCAAACAACTCCACATGGTAACTGTGGATAAGCCAACTCAAAGATGCAACTCCACAAGCTGAGTGTGGACGTCCCATCTGAAACAAACAACTCCACATGGTAACTGTGGACAAGTCTACTCAAACAAGCCACTCAACAAGCTGAATGTGGACTCCTGGAACAAACAACCTCACGTGCTAAATGTGGATATATAACAACTGCAACAAGCAACTGCATGTACACGACAACAGTCATCTGTTACAGTGCCTTTGGACGTTCAAACTCATACAAGGATCTGGATCTAAAACAATACATTCCGAAGAAGTTTTTGTGTTACCCGCGGATCTTCCACCTGGAGCAAGTAACAACATAAGTTATCTATAGACGTACAGTATATAGTACAATGAAATCCACGCGTTACCTACAGACTTACTAAATGGAAAAATCCACTCAACGTGTTATCTGTCGGTCACGTGTTATCTGTCGGTCACGTGTTATCTGCTGGCGTTTCAAGCTGATTTAGACACGTGAAAGAATATAGAATTTTTGAAGTCCATTGTGGGAGGTATTCACAGAAGAAGTAACTGATCTGAAAGAATTTGATATCGATGTCCCTATGGAACACACCTATCAATAATTTCTCTACGACTTATATGAACACGAACCGAGTCCAGCTACATGTACAAAAACGGATCGGATAACCTCGAGACCTCCGTGTATAGCGGTTTAGATGACTCTCAGCAGGTACTGTTTCAGAAAGTCCTACAACATCTGAACGACGAACAGTCCAAAATCGCAACAATTCCACTGAAGTATATCAAAAGAAACCTTCCAAACCGCTCATAATACATTGGCTTATATGCTTTATTCATGCACATGTCGTACGTTATTATGATGAAATAAACACATACTTTTCCCGTCTGTTGCATTCTTGGCTTCGGTAATATCAAAATTTTCTTATGGGCAGTTATCTTCAACATATAACTCTTTCATTTTTTTCTCATGTTTCTAACCTTCATAAAATTAAAGTAATTAATTTATGATTAAATTAAATTGTACCACGGATACTTACAACATTGTCAATAACACCACTTAGCGCTTATCACAGCTTGTAGATTCATTTGAATAAACTTCCACGAAAGCCTCACTATAAGGCCAAGTCATGACCTTTATTGTTTTGAAACAACTCCTACTTATTCTCAACCACAAGTAAAAAAAAATCACTGGCTTATTTTAGATGTTTAATAATGACATTTTGTGTGTGTGCGGAGCAAATCACACGTAAACAAAGCTTGTTTTGTTTTACACGGGACTTGATTAGACGCAGAACGGTCCTCAGCGGTGACACCCAGGTAGTAAACGGTCATCATACTAACTCAGTCATAATTGAATAGGGAATGTTTGTTAGCTGCCAGAGCAAATCACTTATAGCGGTTTAAGTTCCCATGGATAGTCGAAAATAGATACGCTTTGTGCAATCAACCAGATGGTTGCTTCTAAGGAATCGTATGTCAAAGCATCGTAAAAATCTTTGTCTCTAGCCGCAAACAAGTATTTCACTCTTTCTCTCTCTCCCGCTCTGTCACACAGACTGACATCTCTGTTTCACCCATAGGGACTTACTGTCAAAGAATTTCCAATATTTTCTGATCGGCCAGATTAGACACCCATTTAAACTGCCTGTTCATTTAAAGCTACGACATCCAATATACTGCTCAGACAAATTCCCCTCCAGGGCAGAAGAGTTCCGACTACCGGTAGACAACGAAAGAAAGATGTTTAAATTCCGACACTGAAGTTAATATAGGGGAAATTATTTCTTTTGGTTTGATCTATACGGATATGACTTTAAGAGAAAAAATCGTCACTCAGATGCGGAAATGAACAATAGATATCTTTGTTGTTGGGTAAAAAATATATATCGATATATCTACTGTGGCTAATCAACTAAGACCATTGTAATGACTCCAAACTGAAAGACTACATTTTAAAAAGAGCGTTGGAAAATGAATTAAGTCTTGTTATGCCCCCAGCGTTGACATTTGTTTGATGTGAACCTCTGACAGAAAAACAGATCGAGCGATGAAAGGTATACAATGTGTGGCAAAATATCTGGGAGGGCCAGTTGATGGCCTAATAGCCCGGGGGTTGACCGGTCTTTATCTGGACTGTAAAGAAAGGCGGACCCACCAGACACACACTAACAACCACAGTGACCAGATAACTGACGATTACATAATAGGCCTATACCTCACAGAGAAAAAAAAAAGATGCTGTACAGCGTTCAGCGAGGTATACGTCGCAGTATTCACATGCAGAAAGCTCATCGAGTCCATGCGTGTATTAATTTCATTTGGCAGATCATTATGTTAACACGAATATATCAAGCAAGACATATATAGACTCATTATTTCGCAGACAGCATGTATCTGGGAAAATGCTTGATGATGTATACGCATACTTAAGCCATGATTATCAAACATGGTCGTCTTTATCAAGACACACACAATCCAGTAAAATGCATTCTTACACTGTCTGCACAAGTGATCATTCGTGTCATGAATATCTGAGTATGAAACGTAACCGTTAACTGTGACTGTAACTGTCATCAGGTCGCCTATATTCTCACACTTTCGTGCATGTTTTCATTCAGTTCTCACCGTTTTATCTTTTGACCCCCCCCATGACAGACTTCAAAGCTTAACATTTCATTATTTTAAACAATATACATTCAACAGAAGGGTTAAGCTAAAAATGTTTGATGAATAGTATGACTCATGTGCGTAATGTGCAAATTTTAATGAAATGAAGGTTTGTAGATGCCTTTATAACAGATAAAAAAGAAAGCAAATCAAAAGAAATTATAATCTAATAGCAGACAGTGATTTTTCACAAAATAACATGTGACTGCGCATGCGTAGATCACAACACAATAAATTTGAGCAAAAAATTCAAATTGGTTTAAAAAGTTTTAAAGTTAAATTGGAAATAATTAAGAAATATTGTGTCCGCTTATTCACTGCATGTGGGCAGCATGCCTTCATTGACGGAGCAGCATGGTTGATTAGGTCATGCAGCTGGTATTTAGAACAGTAAGTTGATATCTCAGAAACATTATGCTCCAAAAGTCATGCATGTTCTTGCATTCACGCCACTTTAACAGAACTTCCGTCACATCGAGATGAAATCGAATGTGACAAGCCGGAAAGAAATTATTTCAGTGTTAGTCATGTTAAAAATGTACAGGTAAGCACCGCGTCCAAACTCTGGACAGAACGCTAAAAGTACCCAGTGGAGAAAACAACGACCAATGCTTTTGTTGTACTCCAAAACGGTTGACTTTGGGTCCATTTCAAATCCATACGCCGGATTGACATGTTTTACTTCTGACCGCTTCGACAGTTGTCTGACAGATGTAATAAAGCCGTTCGAGGGAAAGAAAAGGGGATTTACAAACAGGTAAAGTGGGGGTAGTAGACCTTTTGACGATCTGACTGACCGACCCCCGAGCCGGTCAGGCTATCGCCTTTCCATTCAAGCCTCGCGTCGACACGAACCGCTCCACCGAAACCGTGTACGTCCCTGACCAAACCTGGAAACGCAGCCCGACTTCTAATATCTGATTGCTATGCACGCTCACACATCCGGTTGTACTGGGTTCCAGAACTATGATCAGGTGGTTCACGGACTCTGCTCGGGAAATGATGAAGCATTTGTTTTGCCTGTCATTCGTCACGACCGATTTACCATACACACAATGTTGCGACAGCCTGCGCCTAAGAAGCTTTCATATATATATATATATATATATATATATATATATATATATATATATATATATATATATATATATATATATATATATATATATATACAAACCTTATATACAAAAAGCAGGTGTGCTGCCAGACTTTTAATCTTAAATGTTCTTTTATTTCTGTATAATACAATGAATACATAAATACTCCCTGCATGCATGTTAAAAACTAGGTTAAAGCTTTATTTTCGACATTTTGTGATGTGATGAGTTATATGCATACGATCGTATCGTGAATTAAGCGGCAACTCCGTATGACGTGACACTGTACCTAGCACCTAATTAAATCAGTTGTACTCAAAGAGGCTATACCGGAAATTTTTGTCTCAAAACCATCCATACTCGCTAATCAAATCTTTTTTTCTGTGTATACTGAGAATAGCTTAAATTATAACCTGTACTATTTATAGTGTTAAAATAATTCTACATTTTGAAAACGTTATAAAGCAACCTGTAAGATAAGTTTTATTAGCTTTATTACCCATTTTGAATGGTAACATGAGCACAGACGGGGCTGACATTTTCCGAAAACTATGATTTGGGCTATTCAAGAACAATAACAAAATTTAAATGGGATTTGCTTTGGATTTTTTGTCAGAAATCTTCGTTATGTAGTCTCATTAAACAGCAATATACCCGCACTTTTACCTGTTATCTTCATACACAGCAAAACTGCTCAACATAAACATCAAATAAAAAGGACAACGCTTGCATTGTAATTCTACAGCATGCCCGTTTGAAGCGGATATTCATATTGCGTTCATATTGTTCGTTACACATGAGCATGGATGATCGTAGGTGCACACCTTCGCGTAAATGTCTTCCGATAATCTGTTATGATATTAAACACGTAACATTGAGCTCATGACGGATAAGGCGGATTGTAAAGAAAACGGCAGGGCATGAGAAAGACCTTCAACGCGGTTCAAACTGTCTCAGCTGATGTTCTCAAAGTTTGAGAGAAAGACAAATTATGAGTTCTTATCTGTGTATAACAGATTTGACCGCGGGGTCTTCCTTTTGTCTTAGCGGCCGCCGTTACCTGGGGCGCTGACACAGCTGCGCGGGACATAATGTTATAAATCCAGATAGTCGACAAGTTCCCTCACTCACTGTGAGCCAAGAAAATTTTATCACACATTTAATCTCTTCATATTCCCGTGGAAAAGGAGCAACGGTAACGGGATGGTGGTGGATTTAATAAGTCAGCTCATTTCTGCGGAGTGTATTTCTATGTTCAGCTCATTTTTTTTACACTCGTTGAAAACATGCTAGCGGTATATATTAAAAGAAAAGTATGGCGGCTAGCGGTTTATGCAAAGGCAACCTGCCTGCGATTGATGGATGGCTAACACGTTAAGCCAAGTGTTTTAGCGATTGAGCTGAGGGCGATGTATATACAACCATGCGGAGAAATGTGGCATGGAAGCTTCGCCTGTATACTCAGTCCCTAACGAGTTTCGTGGGTCCCGTTAGACGTCAGAACATGGGTGTTTCTCCCACAGAAGAGAGAGAAAGCTGGGAAAAGATCAGCAGATAACTTGCGACGATCATCAGTGTGAGAAAGACAAGGGTCTGGGAAAAGTTAGCTGGAAGGACAAGAACAGGAAACCAGATAACTGCAATCAACCTTCCGCTTTTTTACAAGGTTTTAACACATGATGGCGTTCAGAGAAAAAAAACGTGTACAGAAAAAAAAAAGAACTGTCAAAATCTGAATATACCGAATTACCACACTGTTGAGATCGAAGACGATATATACATAAACTGCCGTACATTCCGATATAGTGACCGTAATATGTGCCCTATAGATAATTCAGAGATTTTATTTCGTCATTACCGAGAGGTAGATCCAGGGTCAATCCTGGGTCGAGTCACACCTAAGACCTTAAAAGAGGAAGTTGTAACTTCCTCTCTTGGCGTTCAGCATGAAGGGGATAGTGCAACGACTCGTTGACCCTATCAGTATAATGGCTCGTGCGGGGCTGCTTACTTGCCTTCGGTAAGGCGTCTCAGTGAAGCAGCACTAGATAAAAGAGCGGTGGAAATCCGTCCTCTAACAAGGAGGCACAGTACATGCACTCTTCCTTCGTCGCCATATGACTGAAAAATTGTTAAGAACGACGTTAAATCCCAAGCCCTCACTTACTCACTTCGTCATTACCATTGATGCCACAATGATTGTGTGTACAGTCTGTCAAAAACTGTATCACACAAGATAGAAGCCACCGTTATCAACGCAATTCATTAAAAATAAATTGCTCTACCATACATATATGTGGGTGTATAAAGCTGGTCGTGCTATGGTTGAAAGTTTACAGACACTGTAGCTTCCAAATTTGTTGGCGTGAGATCTAAAGTTGCTTCTATCACATGTCTGACATGGCCCATTAAGCAAGTCTTGTGGGATTAATATCTGCATATATTGTGGAAGCACCACAGAGCAAGACAAAAGAAGTAAACTATCCAGATGGTACCAACTGTTATGTTATCGATGCAACATGTGTATTTAGTGTTCGTGTGTATAAGACACATAGAACAAAAATTAATGGGTTTATGGCATACAGTTGATCAATGATGATTTGCTGAACCTTGTTCTGAGAAGATGTGTGTGTTTAATGTCAGGCTTTTCTGGATTTATGGTACAGATGATCTTCGGTGAATATAGCTGGTCTGCAGTTATATGTAACGTAAGACATGTCCTATATAGTTTACGAGCTTATTTCAGTTAAGGGCGTGGACAAAACATGCAAGATATAAAATATAATTTAATTAGGCTCCGTAAAGTAATCCTGTAAAGAGAATACAAAGAAGAAATTTATGACAGTCACATCAATAACAATGATGTGATTAAAATAAATCTCACATTTGTTTTAATTATTGGAAATTTGTTGTAATTATGTGGGCGCCATATATACGTACCAGGGAAATTAGCCAGACAGCTATATTTAGCAGTTGGTAAAATGATGCGTGTTTGTCTGTCCGCACAGGGAAGCTTGCATACCAAACATAAAACAGCGGTACAGTTTTGTTTTAAAAAATGAGACTGTTAAAGGGCAAGCATTTTTTAAAAAGTTGCAAGGAATTCAAAAACAATGTTGTGGTTATGCTCCGAATGAGTTCATGTGAGTAACAGTTGGCAATTATCAATTTAATTAATTCCTGAAATGTTTTGATCTTGTCTTCCACGAGCCAAAAATTTGGAAGATAAAATTCCCGTCTGTTTTGACAAAATGTGTCGAACAGATGAACAAGGGCTCATTGTGCACAAATAAGAGTCGTATAGCGGCTTGGAAGTGACGTCACGAAAAGAAGAAGACTGACTTTGTTTGGGGAAGTTCCCCTGTAGAATTTTGCCTGGGGCATTTTCTTTCCTGCTCTCTCATTAACATTCCGCACGCTTTTTTATACGTGGGTCCTTTTAGCTGTTATGATCGATTACTCTACACTTTCGACCTGTCAAAAGGGAAATGGTGATTTAAGTACACTTTATTAGCGTTTTTGTGCTGATTAGAAAACACGGAAGTATATAGTACACAAATACGCAGTCTTATCAGCTACTCTTAAGATGTGCAGGCTACTACAGAATTGTATGTCACCTTACCCCTTACATACACCAGTAGTTTTCAAGCCTGTAGGTTACTATATGGGCTTTCTGCGGTTATTTAATTAACATAGCTATACAATACGTTAATTTAGTAATTACATGCACGCTTATCCAGAAACCTGGTTATTAATTAAACACTAGCCCCTTAACCAGGTGTGAAGTCCGAATATGCTAAGGGCGGAGATAACATGGTTTAGGTTGTGACACATTGGCTTAACATTACAGGTAACCGTGACACGTGGTTATAACGTATGCACGTGAGACAGTGAGTGGGCGGTTAAAGGAGTGCATGGATGAAGAAAACTGCGGTGTAGTCTGGAAATTTAAATTCGGATTTAAATTTAACCCGTGAAAACACCTTCATGCATGTAAGACATACACATAGCTGAGTTTTTTTCTTTCAAGTCACGATTTTTGCTGCTTTAATTAATAAAAAATTAAAGGAAGGAGGCTGTGGGTAAATACAATATCAACAGAAATTCAGCCACAAGATTCAATATTTTTCTTTGTTTCAACAAATTAAAAATTGTGGTGACAGAGAACTTGCTGCCGGAGGAAAAACTATTATAATTTTTAACGAGTATGCAGTAACTGGATTTGAACTTGCGACCCCAGTGCCGAAATAACACCTAACAGAAGAAAGCCAATCCTTTACAAGCTCCTACATATAAATATATATATATATATATATATATGTGTGTGTGTGTGTGTGTGTGTGTGTGTGTGTGTGTGTGTGTGTGTGTGTGTGTGCGCGTGCGTACGTACGTATTTATTCAAAGTCAAAGTACTTCCCTTTAATCACATATAAAGCACTGCTTGCGTGAATCGATGCACAACATATAGCATAAATAAAACACTTCAGATTAGAATTTTGAAAACCCAGAAGTTTAAAAACATCATCAAATCAAGATCACTAGTATCACCCTTCTTTCTCAGGTGTTGCTCTGCATGTCATTCACTTCACATGCCAGTTTTAATACCGTTGTCAATGGGAGAAGCTGAATCGTGCTCAAGTGATCAGTATATGTATATAGAATAACGTTTTAAAAGATAGCAGATACTGTAGAAGAAGTTATGTAAGATAATGTTAAGGTTAAAAGTGACGGCTTACGATTGTAAATGTATTTATTGGTCTCTTAGAGAACAACTCAAAAAGAGACCAATGTACAACTGTCAAAATTGGCGTCCCTCCTCAAGTCATATATATAGTTCTTATCCGTTCTCGAAGAAAGATGTGTATCTGCAAGCGGCGGTTGATTGATCCAGTTTACCGCTGTCAACAGGGAAAGGAAAATCACACATAAGTGTCCAGAATACAGAATAACTGTTCAAAAACCACAGGAAGAAGATGTCAAATGAATGACTGCAATAAACTTTCAAATGCCGTATACAACTGAAAGTATATCTTGATATGCGCATGTCAGGTTGTATATACACCGTTATATACTCGGCCAATGTATATCATCAAAAGAAGTAGGTCTTTCCTCTTTTTTCAAAGTATCAGCTGAGTGATTTTACAAGATTGTTTTGAGCAATCAATGAAGATCATTACACATATGTATCATTACCATATTGTGGTACGAGAGAGTTTTATCAAGTAATTGCCAAAGGTATTATCTCATGCATGCACGCCTCATTAAGATAGACAAGATTTGCAAATATAGCAAGCGAACGTCAACAAGTCATTCTAGATATAGATGTAAGGGTCTACAAGTATCAGTCAATGTGGCAAGCAACTAATAAAGCTTGAAACAAGACAGAATGTTCGATAATGTACGCTTACTGAACATCGGGAAAGAAAACAGACAGTCAGTTCAGGTTTTAGATAGGTAATCAGTCACATACCCTGATCATATCCGTAAGCAAACACGCTGTCACCCTGATGCTCCAAGGTGATAATGCAACCGGAATCAAGATATACTCGATGGCGTTACGACATAATTGTGGAGAATGTGGTATTGAGAGGTAGATTAATCTATAATGTGCTGTAATTTGACACTATCTAAATTACATACAAACCAACGCAGAATACAAATTTCCTTAATGTCTTATTTCAAAATACATTTGTTTTCTTGCGAAAAGAGACAGATTGTACACAGTGGTTATAATTATGACTTATGTTAATTACATAGACGAACTGACAACATGTGACGAAAGACTGGTCTTGTATTACAGACATAAATTTGTTTTGCAGCAATGACCGAATAAAGTACATAGATCTTTCAGTAAATATACCAGATCTGATCAATTCTGTGCTTATCTGTTTACAGCAATAATCTATCTTAAACCATTAACAATGGCGAAGCACTTTTCTGTGGTGATGGCTAGCCACGATACTGCTTAAATGCTGCAAATGTGGCTTTCAAGTGGTGACGAACGCAAAAGAAACGATGAATGTCGCATCACCAACTTTGTGTGGCAATGTGAATATAATTACATATTATGATTACAAGTAATGATACTAAAGGTTAGATACATGGCCCGCTTATATATATATGATCTTCATTTGTCTTCACTTCATTTTTATATAAAAAGTCTACATATACATGACAACAAATACATGTGTATCTATTGTCCTTCGAAAATATATGTGCATGTAAGTTTTTGCCACTCTGGTATAAAAAAGAATCACTTATGAAGAATAGTATTCATTATCTTGTCAATGACATTTTTTTGAAGACATAATTTTACGCCACATGCACTAAATAACGAACAAAAAATTTATAATCCCGTCTTCACGTATGTTTTTATTGTTGGTCCATTTACAAGCGCAGAGAACCGCTTAATTGATAATTAGAAAAACGCGCTAATTATCCTATAGTTGAAACCATTTGATGAGATATCCGCTCATGTGGCGTGAGTGTGAGCTTGTTGAAGTAGGGTCACGTGACAGATGCAACAGGAGTATCACGTGGCCACGAGCGATCACTTGAGAAGGCGGTAGGAACAAAACGATTTTGGTAGAGTGGGAAATTGAACGTAACAAAATCCGTGCGTTTACGGGTGTGTCATTACATCCGGCGCTGACTTCACTGATCTAAAGAATGATATAAATATGCCGACCTGGAAACTTGGAAACCTGGAAACTTGGCAACCTGGAAATATCAGGTGCGAATCCATCAATTAAATATAGGTCCCCTGACACTGACATATATATATATACATTAGTTATTGACAAGGTCATTACGTCAGTGTAATTGCGCATTTAAGTCAGATGGTAAACACGGATTCCGATTAAAAGGCTCAGCGAGTACGATTATATGTTGGATGTTAACAGCATCGTATAAAATGCATGGTCAGCGTCATTTAAACGATAACGTGATTATGATTGAAATATTGGCTTGTAAAGCGCTTAAATAGTAACGATGTTTCATCCAGTATAGCCTTCACCAAAATTGGTAAGAGTTCGAATCAAGTCCCCTTTGACTAGAACGTCGGTTTTTTTATATGAAATAATATAAGTGGCACGTGGGCTGTTCTCTTAAAGCGCTCTTAAATGACTTAACTACATGGAATACTTTGTGCAATTAAAGTTTGTTCAATTTAAATTTCAGGTCATTCTTTACCACGTGCTGCTGTGTGTGATGCGTGAAACAACGCCACACCACATTTCACAAAATGCAGCAAAAAATCACTGGTTTATGTGCAGTCTATGCTTTAATAAAGTTTTGTAGAATATGTAATTGTACACAATCGATTGTAATATTTCTTGCAGGAATTAAATATAACTATCCGGTATACATATTTAGACATTTCGGAAATAAAGTAGTCATCGGCAACCTCATTAGTCAAGCAAGTGTGAATAAGTCCAAGAATTCATTTAAAATCTTGCATAAATGTGAAGAATTTTGAATGCCAGATATACGATGGGCGCGGAATGCTTATTGAATGATGCGGACTGTGATGGCTGTTGGTAAAGAATTCATTTCACACGCAGTATAAATTTATGAATACTGTTATATGCGATGTAAAACGGCTTAAGCTAATCAGAGAGATAATAAACCCATAGTGAAAGTAATGACCAGTGAAATCCAATTCTGTCGTCATCTAATCTCGATCAGTAAAGATATTTAACAGCTCTTTAGTGAGTTCCATCAATCAGTCGCTTTGATAGACTCGGGGATGGAGCAATACCCTATAACGGTGTCCTCCTTGCAGTCTTAAACTCTTGCGGCGCGGCTCTTCATTAAAATCGAAACTTGGGGCCAAATTTGACACTTCAAATGAATTATGAGGTAAGTTGTATTTATTGAGAGGAGATTGATTAATCTAGCGTAGGGTAATCGCTGGGTTATAGACGGTCTTGAGCTGTTACTGTGCGCCTTGTTAGGCTTCAATGCTCGGCTTCATTTAAGAATGGCCGCGAGAGGCTAGCTTTTCAAAATCTTTACAAATGCAGTTGAAGGATGGAGAAATTTCTCTCGCGTCCTTGATACTGGTCAAATTATTACAATCAATGGCACTCTAGCGGGAGGCCCAGGTCTTGTGCAATATTTTGACCGCGTGAATGAATTCCAATAATATAGTTCACTCGGGATTATTGCCCCGCTGCTATGATCAGAGTGGGGCAGGCTGATCTATAACCCGTGGGTGATAAGAGACGGTTGGCGAAAGGCGGATGTTCTATAATAGAAGTGGCAGCAAGCCGACCGCGAACACGGGCCAGCTTTCAGCGTTATTGGCCTCCGCCAACTTTGCCTTTGTCATTGTAATTCGGACTACAGACAAGGGAAGACAGAGCGTTGGACGGACGTCCTCAATCGTCCAACATTTCACACTCCATACAGTCAATGAGATAAAATGATAGCCGCTAAAGTTTTTCCTCGCTCATAAAGCCGACGAAGCTCGAAATACTGGATTAGTGGCCACTTGGTTAAACATAATCCCTGGCGAATTCGTGAACTAAAGCTGACTGGAGTTCAAGCGGCTAGTACCAGCTTTGTGCATTAGTGAGCCTCAAGTATGGTGCTAATGTACGATTGGCAATTACGGAGGCGCCGTGTTTCCCCTTCTCTTTGATAACACATCCGTACGGCTTTAATCAGCTATAGATGCTACACTGTGTACCCCTTTCGGGTTTCGGCACTCTTATAAAGCATCGAACAATAACTTCAAGAGGTCATCGAAACACTTGCAATAATTCGTCAATGTGCTAAATGAAATGAACCGACAAAAAGGGTGTCTAAGCCAGTCAACATCGAGTTCTTGAACGTAGATAACAATGGCGTGACCGAGGACAAGGGCATATTCCACATACATGCAGTCTGTGGCAACTCTGTAGCTATTACCGCCCATAGCCTGGAGTCACGAGTTCAAAGCTATTACCAGAAATTTTGTCATTTAACATGAATGACAGAAAATTTTTAAAAATTTATTAGTAAAAAAAAGGTTTAATCTGGACACTATCGCTGTATCAAGTAATCTGCGTAAAAAATCGTTAAAACAAAGAAGGGGCCTTTCTGTGCTCAAATTCATCCATTCCACCACATGAATCAAGCTTACAGAATCACAGCTTCCGTTTTTATACACTTGCTTTATCCTCTTAAATTATATTATAAATACAACTTGTACACTTATCTGGTGCTGTGGAGTGTATCAGTTTCCTCATATAACTGTTCTGCCTGCGTTTTACTTGCATTTTCGTCACCACAGTATACATTGTAATAACACTGCATTCGTTTAAATGTAATATTTTAATTACTGGTTAACTGGTGTTCTTATATTCATTTCCTGAGCTGATACAACAAGTAGGCAGTGTCAGTATTTAACTTCGTGGTGGGTTCAGCACCCACATTACCAACGGAACAGTGAATATAAAGGAATGTGAGGAGACAGACGTCATCTTCACGCTCCATAGGTTAGATGGACGAGAAATAGTGTTGACGGGGCGAAATAACGACATCAATTCACATGGGGGAGCGGTTTTGGATTGAAGATTGAGAGGAGGGTGGTGGGGCAGCCGGGGGTACATATAATGGCATCCGTGGGCACAGCTCAATTCTCAGCTGGGCGAGCAAACTAGCGTGTGGCTTACAATCAGCTATTAAGCAATTAAGAGGCTTAATGTTATCTTAATTATAACAGCCTATGGTATGAGACCTATCTTATTTGATGAGGTTGCCAGAGTCACTCTTCTCCAGCCAGGGACTGGTCAATCTATCCCCCTGCGCAATGCAAACAACACTCACTGAAACCCTGATTGAACTTTTCTCGTGAATTCCGCTCATTTTCGTCGGACAAGACAGTAAATCCGACTAGGTAAACAGTTCCATTGAACAGCAGACGGCACGACTGTCTGCACGACAGGTCACGTGCTGTCCCTGTTGGACACACTAGTTCGAGAACGCTCCATAGCTTACCATGTGTACGGGATTTCGTTAAATTGTAAAGCTTTGAGAATTTTGACTAGGGAGTTCGGAATTTATTAAGCATATTTTGCTCTCGAAACATTCGGCATGTTTTGTTTCAAATTTGATATTTGGGTGGCGTATTTCACACAACTTGTTTCGAATAAGCTGCATAATTCCTGATCAGTACCAAGACGTTCTTTCCCACACATGTGTATTTTGCTAAACAAATAATTCACCAACCGTTTTATCCACGGGTGTGAAAAAGTTCACTCACTATTCCCAGGGCAATATTTTGGCGGACGGACCCGAACAGCGGATAATTTTGAGGGGAGAAGGGAAATGTTTGTGCACTGAGTTGAAAGGGAGCTCTATGGTCTTATTCAAAGACGTATATAGAGTCAACATTGTGCTGTGGTGTTCTTGTGTAATGTGACTTATAACATATTTAGCGTGGATAAGGTACTATCATCTGTAACGCCCATGCCTTACCATAGCAACGCCCCGACAGCTCGTAGAATGTAGTTCACTTTGTCTGCTTGCGGAGTGATCTCTGAGTTGTTCCACGCCGGAATACAATACACACAAAAGACACTTGGGCGGGTGGACTACTTCTTCCCGTTTTTAAACTAGGTCAAGAGTCAAATAGTCAATCTTCCCTCTTTCTTGAAATTTATTTTCAAAGGTTTCCTATTAGGCACTTTATAGGTATCATGCTTTGTATCAATAGGTGACCTTTAACACATATTTTATCCATTCTGAACGTTATTGGGTGGGACGACTAAACGCTTAGTCCTATAGAATTCGAACGTATTGAGCTATAGGATATACATTAGAAAATGAAATAATACGAAAAATTCCATGTACACTGAGAAGGACGAAAATTGTATATGACGCTCTTTAACTTACACAGTATAATCTTTAACCCAAGAATGAACTGCTGTCACACAGAATAACATCGTGCCTTGATCATGGTTTCTTAAACCCGTCCCTATATACAAAACATCTATACAGGAAGGGATACACATATATATATGGGTTTTACCCGACTTCCATGTTTTAAAATAAAAACTTTTAGATATTTAATTATCGAGATATTAGGTATTTCGACTGCAAAACAATATTATATATATATATATATATATATATATATATATATATATATATATATATATATATATATATATATATATATATATATATATATATATATATATACAGAAGCAGGAGAATACTGTGTAATTTCTTTGCTGTATCTTATTATTTAACACATGCAAATTAAGAGGGCATAAGCAGACGCATCAATGACAACCGGAGATAATATGATACGTATACCGTTTGACATATACCAATGAACTGATGACACAAAATGACAAAAGAAGTAAAATACACTATGCCTTATCTTCACGTTTATAATGTAAATTAGCAATACGAAAATTTACCTTTCTCTGTGCGAAGATTTCCAATTACAGACAGATAGAGTTAATCCTAGTGAGCCTTCTTGAGGTTTACAGTTTAACAGGGACGATATATACACATTCAGAAGCCTTTGAAAATAACACATCAACGCTGATATCGCTCTTAACTTGACAGTAATAATTCATTTCATAATAATAAAATATAATAGTAATAATTCATATTTCCTCAGCGGTGCTTTTCACATGTATATATATATATATATATATATTTATATATAAAGGATGTGGAGAAATTATTTCTTGTTTTTCTTTGAAGAACTTACAACGGTGAGTCTGAAAGACAGTCGCGAGACAGCTTAAACTTATATCATCTCTGATAAGATCTCAATGATGCCCGTCAATCTGTCAAGCTTTTCTTCGTCGCTTAACGTCAATATTGTGTGACACATCAGCTAAATTTCACACTGAGCAAATAATTAAACCCTTAAATGCTCTAATCCTACATAAGCCCAATGAGGGGCTTATCTGTATACATGTGAACATTTAATATAGGAACAAAGAATACACGAGTTGCTCCCCGCTAGCCGGCTGGGTTTACATATACAATAACATGTATATTGGGAGGCTGAATGAGCTGTAAGTCACGATATAAATGCTATCTGCATAGGACTGCTCAAGACGTCTTTTGTGTGGCGGGCGTTATTAATTTGATTTAATGGACGGTAGTATATCGAAGGTAGAAAATATAAACAACTTGGAGGCTATTATATCCTTATATTCCATAGCCTTTATGACATTTCCTTCTCAATTTCTATATTCTTTATGACCTTATACGTAAAGAAATAAAAGCAGTTCGTTTTTTCAGTGTAATTCTGGCAACAGTGATGACCATAACATGTACCCGAGTTCCGCTATATATTACGTAAGATGGGGCGATATATACATATATGTGTTTTGTTTGATCGAACCCCTCCGACAACCAAGTCCTCAATTAAGTAGTATCCTAAGGGTTAAGGGGTGTGGCGTCTTGGGCTTCTTCGAACCTGACCCTTAACCTCTGGTGAATTTTAAGTGGGGGGTTATTCAGACTCGCGTGCCGCCACTTATCATGCCCAAGCAGGGTTGTAGATATGTAAATACTGCAATCTTTACTATCGTACCTCAATCAGCCCTTCAACAAAAGATACACTAGTTAAGCTTATGTATATTTGAGACGCCCCTCGCACGTGCGGACTGTTTGATCCTATAGATTTTATATCTGTTATTACTGGGTAACAATTTCATTGGCTTTCCTGAGAGGTCAAACCATGTGGCCCTTAAATTATCGAATTTACAAGTCTTGAGGTGTATACAGAAATGAAGACATTCTGTTGGACTCGCCCCAGGCAGGTACACGGCATTACAAAATCCCCAACCCCCAATATAATAAACCATGCATAATGAATAAGTTCAAGCATTTTTTTTATCACTAGTTCTCTTCTCCATACAAAGCACTCCTTATTTGAGTACAGACAAAAAAGGGACAAAAACAATTATGTAAGGGAAAACTTTTTCTAGCTTGTTTGTAAAAAACTGATCTTAACCTATTTCCCAAGAGTGACATAAAATCAGCAAAATGTATTACAGAACTAAAAGAAAAATTGTGCATGTCAGATGCATATATGCTGGGTGCTAACTGTTGTGCACCACGCACATATATCTCCTGCTATATACGTCATAATGTGTCGACGTGTACAGGGGTTGGAGACACCTCAGTCTACATTTGATGTACATGCATGCACTGGTATACAGACGTCAAGCCCAGCAACTGCTTGACTGTACCCGTAAATTTAGCCTTCAGCTAATAAAGTGTATGGCTTCTAGAAATACTGGGTTGTTTATTGTCGGTTTAAGTCAGATTCAAGAAATAAAGCTTGGTAGATTTCTGTAGCTTTCGCTGTAAGTAGGACTCCATGTACATGATGTACTATTGCATATACACGAGTTATTGTACATGTTATATCTTGTAGTACTTATATATTAAACCCTGCTATTTATACTAGTAGATTTTAAGCGTTACGTGGATGATACCATTGACATAATTATCCATTATGCGTGTCAATCAATCAATCAATCAATCGTTAATCAAAATAAAGGGCAGATTAAATTACGACATCAGAGAATCGGAAGGTGCTGTGGGTATGTACACCATACACAGACGTGTTAAAGGAAAACCTAAATAATATGACCATCCTACATATGCTGAGCAGTTATTTAACTGACAGGCAAATCAATCGATCAATCAAAGCAATTTCGTGAACGGTTTATAATCTATAGCGAAAAAATTCGATATCTGAATCTGCCAGAAAAGCCATAAAACGTATTGACGTTTTTATAGAGTTTGATATTCTTCAAACCCAGAAGGACAAACTATAAGATGCACTTGATATTTGCAGCGTCACGCTGTATCTATCACAGCACAAATATTACACACACTAGCATGCAAAAACGCTCCACACCACAAACCACTTCTTTATGGAGCTTTTAATTCCTTTTCTTTTGAGTTATTAAAAATGCAAAAAGCTTGAGTTCAGTTCAGTTCGTACATGCCAGAAATGGTGAGAACCAGAGAACAGTTTTAATTGGGCTCGAATGCAGGGCGTGTTTTGTTTTATGACAAACATGGTGGTTGAGTGAGTCTGGTTGAGTTAGCTCGTACAAAGTATAAAGTCCATCCCTCGATGATTAGGTCCAATTAGAGCCATATTAATTATTCAAATCTCACCTGGCTTTGTAGATTTGCTATAGATACATAAGTGCTCATCCACTGAAAACCATCAGCTTTAACGGATAATCAAACAGTCATGTTTATTTTGCTCACTACGCGACAAATATCTAATCTGGCATAAGTGTCTGAAATATATATGGTTAAATAAATCCCAATCAAGGGCAATGACAAATACGTTTTGGCGTACGTTCAGCCATGCTTACAAATAAGTTAAATCATCCGATAAAAAATGCAAATAGATAATGCAGTATCCATTTTTTAAAGGAAACTTTCTCTTTCTGGATGGCCTAAATATTCTGGTTTTAATTCGAGCAAACACATATAACGGTACACAAGGAACTTATTGTTATACAGCTGCAAAACACTGTCAACAGTTCATTCACAATTTTACTTTTTACTTCAGCCTTCGTCCAAGTTTAACAAAAGGAAAAAACTTTTTTTTTGTAGAGAATCTTTCTGAAATGAGCCATCAAGCAGAAATGATATGCAACAGGTCCCTGGTTGACTTGAATCTTGAAGCCTCACAATGGGTAAAAGGGGACCTTGGCCACCTGGGCCCCTGGAGCAATGTACAAGCCCAGCCCACATAGCACATGCAGATATAGACACCGGTCCTGGGTAATTGTCAAAATGACGACAACGTGAACAATCGAAACGGCGAGATATGACTGCAGGACACATCCAGGTTTCGGCTTGTATCCAAAGTGAACAGGCCGCGTCGTCACTAAATGGCTGTAAGGCACAGGGGAACTACAGCTCAAACTTTCAGCCGTCTTGAATTCTCCAAACAGGCACACTTGGAAGAACGTTTGTCCGTGCAGCCCGATAACAAACTGTTGACGACAACACAGTTTTACACCATAAATCGATCAAAAAAAATAATAATAAAATAAAATAAACTAAAATAAAATAAAAAGAAAAACACCTACAAATACATAATAATTATACTTTTCTGTATCAAGAGGTTTATTATACAAGCATGCGACGAGGCATATTCAGTTAGATGTAATCTATATATGTATGTAAGAGTATGAAATATAAGATAACTTTGTACGAGTGACGGACGCAAACGGAGCTCGTGTGTACGTAATGTGAGGTTGCAACTATATATGATAAGTACGATAGTGATAACGCATTTACATACTACTGTATCAAAACGTATGAAGATACCGCTCTCAGTTTGCCTCTATAACCCAGGCGCAAAATACCGAAAATGACGTAAGCAATCTTCTAAAGTAAGTTCTAAAATCTCTTTTTTATTTCTGCTTTGGAATGTTGCATTATGTTACGTTTTTTTTTCTAGCTTTATATTTAGGTATCATATAACACACTTTCAGTTAGGCCTATTTGTAAAGCTTTATGCTTATACATCCCTGTATAGCATGCTATAGGACGGACCTATACCAGAACATTTCGTAATGATATTCGAACTACTTGCATATCATTGGAACATCGTCAGAAAGGAGTGATGATATTGATACTGAAAATGTGCATAAAAAAGCAAACAAAATATTTTCGATTTCACAGTACTTCATAGGTTGAATATAATGCCTATGTTATAAAAAGTCTGATACTTCGTAACATTAACTGCAAGTAAATGTATGCAGAACAGAGATTTTCCGTGACTTTAAATCAGTATTATGGTGAAATGGGATGTTCCGTCCAGTAGTATCACATGCAAAGCCTCCCTTCTATTACGATGTATGTCTGCAGGTATCCAAGATAGAATCTTTGCAGAATCCATTCTGCACTTCTGTTGATTTGTTCAAAAGACATACAGATAAAAAGCGTAACGTTAAATTCATCTTAGTCTTATGTGCATACATGAAGCTTATTCGTAAAATGTAAAGCCAGTTGGCGTGTACCATGTAATTTAAACGAATGAGACTGGAGACATCAAACTGTTGCACTGTATGGCATAGGCCTTTATACAATACATAAACGTAAAACCAGCAATTGATTCTTTTAACTGTGCGCAAAACAATACCATAGAACACTATGAATAATTTATTGTCTATAATATTTGGTGTTAAAGCTCGCAAAGAGTTTAGGACAAAAATTCAGAAGCGTCGTATATTAAACAGGAACCTGCACAAGGGCTGTAGTATATGCATATATTTACACAGGCAAACAAAATCACATGTGGATATGACCGTTACAACTGATGTTTAACTTCACCACATGTTACTCCGTAATAATACGTTTGCTCTTTCGACAGTTGAAGTTATTATTTACTGTGTGTGAGTGTTTGTTTATCTACCAATTTACACAGAGAAAAAAGGCCAGGAGTGAAAACAAGGCCTGTGGAAGGCATTAGAGTATGGCCAGACCAGTGAGTGTATACGACATAGGGAAGCCACAGTCGCAAAGCGTGTTCATTCCACGCCCATGTGATGATGATAATGCGGTCACGCCCCCAATGAGGGCTTTGAGAGACAAATAGTGCCTGGTGACAGCGGTGTGTTCCGTCAGCATGAGCACATATAACCCAAGCGTATAGTAAACATCAAACTAGGCTGCGACGTCTATACATGGACGAATAAGATGTAGAAATGAATGGAATTTACTCAGAATTCAAATAATAATGGTAATAATGAATATAATAATAGCTCATCGCGTACATGAACATTCGTCGAATTTCCACACCAGACATACCAAATACTGCCAGACATTCTGTACATGCAACAGAAAAAAAACCCCGATACAATGCACTCGTGAAATTGGGAACCAGCATACTGCGGTACAAATTAGTTAAGGTCTCCATTTAAAGGGAAAGAGCCTCTGACGAAATTGACAGATAGGGATTAATCCAATCAACAGAAATGGTAGTAAGATTTTATTATTTATTTTTTTGCAACACGATCATTTCACATCTTGATTATAATGATAAGGTGTTATGATGACATCCCGGAATACAGTAAAGTTTAGAAACAATCTGTAATAGCTTTCATATTTCGTATTTACATACTGTCCCTGAGCCAGCCAAAATCTGCATTTCTAACCTTGTCGTGTGGTAACTGCATACATTACAGATATGGTTTAAGTATTTACATAAACTTCCATCGTTCACGTTTAACAGCACGATAATGTCCAATATTAAAGCCCATTTAATAATTTGATTACATGATCTGAACTATTATATATTTCGGTATCCTAACCACCGCTAAACAAATATTTTTGTTTGATATAGAGCCCTGTTAAGTCAGATGGGGTGTTTGTTTTCTGCTCATTTTTTTTTTGTTGGCCACGCCGTGCGTTAAGGTGCATAAATTTAAGAGTGTGTGTATACCATGAACTGCTACAGGCGTTAAGGTAAAGCTGCTTAACAAAGAGAGAGTAGAGTGCGAGTCAGATAGAGGTCATGTCAGTCGGCCGTCAAACCGCCAGACAGCGCCTCCCATCGCTGTTCGACCAATCAACGGTGTAATTTAATCTCTGTCAATCATTTGTCGGCTCGTCCAATGACGAGCCATCTCCGCGCACAGCCGATCCGTTTTATCAATCCGGCCACTGTCGATCTCTCATAAGCAGGTCTTTTTAGCAAGTAAGATCATTCGCCAACCATGGCTGCTACCAGCGCGAGTTTATACCTCGCTCCTTCAACCCAGTCTTCCTTGTTGACTGATCCCGACAGCTTGGTGCAGCATCACCGCAGCATGCAGATGCCAGTTAGCCAGCATAGCCAGTATAGAGACTTACCAGATATCAAATACATGCCGCCGCAACAGCAAAATGGACATCACATGGGACACCACTCGCCTAACCCCTGGGTGTCCCATACGGACACGTCTGCCCACTGCTGGTCCTCCATGGGTATGGGAATGCTGTCTCAGGGGCTACACAATGTCCAGGACATGAAACCCTTGCAGGTGAACGACTCGTTAAACCACCAAAACACCTTACACCACCGGGCCCAGCAGTCTCTCCACTCGACCCATGGCTGGCAGACAGGAGTACCAACGTCTCACCTCAATATGAACGGTACAACACAGCTACAACACCACAGCTACGGGCTGGGCATGAATGGCATGCTGTCCCCTGGTCAACAGCCCGTCATGCACCCCTCCCTAAGGGAACCTGACCACGACTTGGAGCAGAGAGACCCCTCGGACGAAGAAGCCCCTACCTCGGACGACCTGGAGCAGTTCGCTAAGCAGTTTAAGCAGAGACGTATCAAGCTCGGCTTCACGCAGGCGGATGTAGGACTCGCCCTAGGCACGCTCTATGGTAATGTTTTTAGTCAAACAACAATCTGTAGATTCGAGGCCTTACAACTCAGTTTTAAAAACATGTGCAAACTCAAGCCTTTGCTTCACAAGTGGTTGGAAGAGGCCGATTCTACCACCGGTTCTCCAACAAGTATAGACAAAATCGCTGCTCAGGGACGCAAGAGGAAAAAGCGAACGAGCATCGAGGTAACTGTCAAGGGCGCGTTAGAAAACCATTTCCTGAAGCACCCTAAACCGTCAGCTCAAGAAATCGCCCACTTAGCGGACCAGTTACAACTGGAGAAAGAAGTGGTGCGCGTGTGGTTCTGTAACCGACGACAGAAGGAGAAAAGAATGACACCCCCAGCAACCATTGGACCGAATGGTGAGCTGATCATGGGTCAGGACGGTTCTATAAGCCCCATGTCGGGCAGCCCAATTCATTCCTCGGGCAGCCCAATTCACTCTAGTAACGGGGGAGGATCACCATTGATGCCTTCTCCGTTGCCTTCACATTCTTTAGCCCAGGGCCTGGTTGCCCAACCTTTGGGCCCCATAACAACACAGGCTCACCAACAACCACAACAACAACAACACGGATTGTCTCATCACCACCCGCAGCAGCACTATAGTACTCACCACTCGCCGCACTACCCGTCACAGCACTCGCCGCACTACCCGTCTCAGCACTCGCCGCACTATTCGTCTCAGCACTCGCCGCACTATTCCTCACAACACTCGCCGACACAGTGATCCGTGTTATTTCTTTGGGCTTGTATACCAAGTGAAAGGCAAGACTGTGAGTGACTTGTAAGTAATGTACATTTCCCTTGGCAAGAAAATTTTTAATTTTTAAGAAACGTTGTAAATATAAATATATATATAAGATACATTGTTACAGTGTGACGTTGAGACTGCGGTCCACATTTTTTTGTGAACAGTGCAACCGACGATTGTTTTTCACATGAAAACAACCGAAATTTATCTTCATGCAAATATGGTCAACTGGTGACTGAATTCATCCACCCTAATGAGATTTGGACTCTCTTCTGTCGGACGGTCTGACTGACCGTGTGCTGACATGGAGGAACTGTCTTTACTAAGAAGAACTGTACTGCAGTATCTAACATCTAATTCTCCCGAGCAAGTCGCTTGAGGATAGAAATCAAGGTCTGTAATATTGTATTATTATTCTGTCTCTTTTTCTGTACATAAGTCCTATAACTGCCATTATTATTTAAGGCAAAAGATTCGAGAGTTGTAGTTTTTAGCTGTTTTTGCAAAATTCCTTCCATCTGGGACACAGCCCGAGTGCTTGATTTAGAGGGGTTGAAGATATAGGAGTCATATGAGGTACATCGACTGATCAGTGACTGTCATACCCACAATTATGTCATTTATCACTGAGATGGGTTTTTTTTTTTCGAGGAAGTAAAATTTAGAGAAATCTTTAGTTTTTTTTCCACATGATTTTCTATACTCGGAAAAATCCGAGTCTAGCTTATTTTTCACATCATTCCTGTCTATTTATTTGCCTCAAAGCAGCTATGTATTCAGTAAAGACATTCGGGTACAAATACAAGCTGGAATTGTGTATAACCGGCAAGCCGATAACTGTAGATATTTTATGGCGAATTTATTTAATGAAATAATTATGTTTGTTCAATTGTTTTTAACGCTGGCTATATGTACACATAGGCCAAGAGGCTATGTTCTTTTTTTTTGTCTTTTGCAATCAGTCCTTTTTTGTATTGTGATCGAAAATTTATAAAATAGGCATAAAATACAACGCATAATTTTGTTAAATTATATATTTAATTGAACCGAGATTTTCCAGAAAAATTCAATCAGTTTTGAGTATTAAATGTTTATTAATATATACGGAATAACCAGGAGGGTATGGACATATTTTGAAAGAACTGATATTACAGTAAACGACGACGAAAAATCAGATATACTGTTAACTCACACTTTCGGTGTCATTCGAGTGAAGCAGAATTCGCTTTTTTATCTCACTTCTTTATCCCTGGTGATATATGCCAGAGTTAATTTATAGATCTCTCTTTAATTCCATTACCAAACGAAGTCAGCACCTACCCGGTAGATTGTGTAACACTTTTTTTGTTACAATGAAACCGAGGTATAACCGTTGAACAACAAAACGTTACATTTTTCCGAGTACCATATACGGTTTGTGTCCAATTTAAAATCACACTTTTTTTTTCACACAACGCACAGAATATGGTTATATTATACTCTTGTGTTTTCAGACACAGATAATTCATTCCAATCATTGTTTAATTAGAGACTTTTGTCTGTTTCATCTACATTCCTTAATAGCCTGTGTTTTGTTATTTAAAAAAATGCACTCGTGTGACCTTTACAAAAACAAATCCAAATTTACCGGGTCTCAACCTATACCTTTTTTGCTACAAAATCCTTTCCTGGTTTGAGATTTTATGATGATTTTTTTTGGAATGCACCTATACTTTTGATTTACTTTTTAATGTGAGAGCAATCTTTCTCTTAACAGTGAATGGTTGAATGATTATGGCTTTACGCCACATGGGTATGTTTTCAGCCATGTTTCGTATAATAGTGGGCGGGGCATATTTATGTTTTAATCACGATGTAAGCCCAGAAGTGTGTTATCATGATGCTTGAAGACTGGTTATTTCTAAAACACTGAAATGGAGAGGAGAAATAAATATTAAATCATTCTACCTAAATATTGCCTCCGTTAATTTTCTTCATGCGGTTATTTGTATTGTCCTGTTTCTCTGCAATAATGCACTCCGTTGTATAATGCACAAATGTGCGTAATTCATCACAATTATTAACAATGGGTTTATTTATTGTCAATGTCTTTATAAACATAACAATATATCTTACAAGAACGTTTAATATATCAGGAATGCATATCAAGATTCTGTGATAATTATAATTTGCTCATTCGTTAAATTCGAACTTCGTGAACACATTGCAGTAATTATAACTGCTGGCGGTAAGTCGAAGGTTGCGTTTTTACGGGGCCATGCTGGGTGAAATGTGGGTTGATGAAGAGAAGCTGTTTGTGATATTGACAGAAAATTGCCAATACTATTCAGTTCACGACCACAGTTTGTACAATAAGAATAATGCACTGACGGAACCATAGCATATACATGACGAGTTTTATGCCGTGCACTCGAGTGTCAGATATAGGCCATGTAAACACAGCTCTGACAATACAGAAATTGTTCTGGGCAAATGTATGGGGCCGATGGCCTTAATTCTTCGTAACAAGGCGCTTCACTTTCAAAAATAAATGCAAATATTTAAGGAGAATTTTCAATGTGACCACTATATAGGCGAAACCTATTTTAATCCCTAGCCTCTCGTTTTAGGTTGAAAAGCCTACACGGGCCAACAAGCAATAGGCTTGTGACGATAAATTCATTGCGTTATACACTTACACGCATCGCCAAGATGTCCTTACCTGAACAACATATGGGATAGCGTGACAGTTAGAGAAGGGAGTGAAAGTGACCTGAAAATAATTGAGATTAAAGTTTAATGGTGTAATTCAGTCGGTGTCTTTTAAAGTCATGGAACATCAGATTTTTTTTTTCGTCAACGAAGTCATCACAGTATTGGTTGTCAGCAAACGTTAACTTTAAATGAACGATGATATTATATAAAGTCAAAGGCATTTATACTTTCCTAGTATGCCGCCAACAATGCTTGGATTTCAGTGCTTGCGAGAAATACATAAATAGGGCCTATGCCCTTTAGTACACAATATAGGTAAAGAGAGAAAGAGAGAAAAAAAGGTGAAAACTAAAACTTAGCAGTATTTCTAGGTATGACAAATGAGGCGCATTTCTTGAGCATGCAAGTGGGTCATTGAACTTTACACTACAAATGGGGTAAATATTCTATGCACAATCGGTCAGTTACGACTTTTATTATTGGACAATCTTTACATTGTGTATAATGGTTAACAGACTAAATAAATGCCGGTAACTCTATATGTGTGCACGAGCTTCAACTTTGCTGACGAGTTATAGATACCTCATGGTAGATGATAAATTTGACTGGCTCCGTTAGTTAGAAAGATGACGCTTAATTTTGTTTGTGTCAGCAAATACAAACGTCCGTTTAGTCTTTTGACAGAGGGCCGCTAGGTATGATTTACGACAAGGAAACAGGAACTGATGTCAAAAATGGACGAGGTTATGTTGACAGTCATATATACGTATACACACACGCGCGCGCACACACATATGTATGTCTAAAGCTGACAAAATACGTATGTGGGTTTGCATTTTACTTATATACACACATATATACAAACACTCGCATCCCCAGTTTACTCAGCCACTATTATAATAGCCGAGTTTAAAGATGTAGCTATGGGCGATCATGTGAGGATTCTCTTTTATTTTACACGCTTCAGCGACGAGGAAGCAGGTCGCCTATGAAAGTTTTTCTGTTCTAATTCTTGTTATTAAATTTCCAAAAAGAGCGCTATATATACTGGGCTGTCAGCGACTTACAAGTATACGATCGTTAGGATATGTTCGGAGTAGTTTTCATTGACATCAGGTGCATCTTAGCGCCCCGCACTGCCCCCACGAAGGATGTGACTTTTTACGCATGAGCTTTCCCACGATGTTAAATAAGATATAACCAGATATTGTTTTCGTTTGTAAGTTGAACAGATCAAACAGGTTGATAAAGTAACATTATAACGACGTTCAAGTGGAAAATTCTATCCCGACTGTCTAAATCTTAAATATTATTTTTTAATCTTTTTAGAGGAAATCTTAGTAATGTTAGGGTGTGAAAAAAGTTCTGCAATATTTTTAAAAAAATCTCCTTTTCTGTATCTACCTAACACTTAAGCTAAGCCTAATTTGCTGATTAGAAGATCTTCGGGTTTCATCTGTAGCTAATTTGATGTTTTTAGTAAGTTATCAATCTGTACATTTTATACTTCTTTGAGGGCTTTATATACATCTCGAAAAGGGGTGGTTTTTAAATATCTGAAAATAATTATAACAGGGAAAGCGTCACAGAAGTTATGGGTGTATACTGCTGGACGAGTGTGACCGGACAGTCTATTAAAGCCCCACGGGATGCTAATGTTACTGTATACTGTACAAAGAAGGCTGTGTTGTCCTCTCATAATTATGATGTTGTTGTTATCCATGGGCTTGCTCCTTATCATTGGGTTAGGTATAGACGGCGGCAGATGCAACCGTAACAATGCAGAGGTGACGAACCATGTAAGATCGTATTAAAGCCTACCCCAAAGTTGCAATGGAAGCCTTAATGACTAGGCATTCTCCCTGTGATGTTTGCAGTGCTCATTTCGGTCACCATGCTCGGAAAAGGGGTATGCCCCCCGGCGAAAATTAGCTGTTAAATAGATAACGTAAATTGTATTGCTTGTCGCTAACAAGTTCTCAGGGCGAGTCAGCTCGCCGAAAGGGTCTCAAGTAGCTCAAAGAAATTCGGGACGGCAGTTTTATTGGAACAGGTTAGTGGCTCAACTCCGTCGAACGAGGGGGTACGTAACTAAGGGTTTCGCGGCACACACTCACAGCTATGCCTTGCGCTTATGTATGGGGGCAGCCAGTTAGAAAATTATCGATAAAAGATTATAGTCGAATTTTCGACAGCCAAAAATGATCTGGTAGACTGATGTGAATAGCAGCCTGCTGGCAGGGTTGCCTTCGTGTATGGCCCTAGCCCGACCACAACCACGGCTCGCAGCAAACCCTCATAGTTTACCCTAGCTACTCTTTACAGAATGGCGGCTATAGGCAGAGAGAGTGTCTGAGAGCGGACAAAGCCGCGCAGGCGGGGTTTTGTTTGGCAAATCGGGTACTTTCCATAGCGGTAGAATGCAATAAGTCATTTGGCTTTGTGTCGTCTGCTCGGAGCGCGATTCAAAACGTGGGTCGGCCATTGTTCGACCGGATCCGCCTAGCCAAAACTTTACCTTCGAAACTGATCTCTTTTCTGTTGATTTCACTGTCACCGGCGCGTGCTTTTTCTAAACACCACTTGCCCCCATGCCGCGAAGGACTGAGGAAAAGTAGAACTGGTCGACAGAGAAAATATTGCTATTTAGGCACACATGGTATTGTCCTTAGTCGGTTAGCACTAGAGCACGGAGTCGCCGAGCCGACTGCGGAAGTCAACTAACGTTTATCCTCTTTATATAACGAGTTTTTATCCAGAATGACTTCTCTTCCGCAGCTCTGACATAACCATAATAACTGTCTTTTCTATAGTCTGGCCTTTCTTGTACGAGAAGAAGAAGTAAGACCAGGCGCTATATCACATAGAGCAAAGGCATTTACATTCAAGCATATGACCGTGTACATGTACAACACACTGGGTATACGAGACATTTTCTTACAGCAGAGTTTGTTACAGTTTATTGACTAAATTCAGCTATCTTGAATACCTAAATATTTACTTACATCGGGAAAGATAATTGAAAGCAAATGTTTTCATGACCTCTATATGGTCTCTTTTTGCTATATATTTATGTTTACCGTAGGCGTATATTAAGTCATACTTATCACCAAAAAAAATTATCCAAAGCTACATGTACTCAGTATCAGTACTCAACATTTCTATGCACAAACAGGATTGAACCTGGTATCTTCGGTTTCTTAGGTACCATATGAGTAAGCCTTCTTGTTTTAAACCTTCTGATGGTAGCGAATAAATCCATCATTAAATCACAAAACCGTTAGAGTGCAAGGCTGATATAGTTAATGAGATAAAGACAAAATGGTGCAATAACAAATATTCGACTCTCAAGGTTGTGAAATACATGTAATTGTCACCAAAATTGACCTTTACATTTATTAGGTCATATTAAGTTTTATTTTACTTATTAATTTATTTTACTGGACGCACTACAATCTTATACGCCGCTATACACGAGTATATACAGCCTCTTATCTGGCAAATTGAATTACCTGTTTTAAGTAGAATACATACAGTATATACATGTACTCAAAAGCTGATATAAGTCTCAAAGCACCAAGTCCTTTTTCCAAGGTGTCATTAATTTGGCGAAAAATTGAACATATCCCATAAATATGAAATTCATAACAGCACATGCAAAAATTGATTTCAGGTCATTGATGAGAATCCATACGAAATATAATCGAGTTGTGTTTCGACAGGATTGCTATATAAATGTTGTTACTAAATTGGAAATGGTATGTACACACACAAACGGTTGTGTGTACAGCGTCACAATATAGACCAGACTAAAAACATATAGATAACACACTTAATAGTTGCTGTTCGTCTCTGCATGTACACAATCCAGAGTTTTGAAAACAATTCTATTTATACTGATTGGTATTTCACGCCGTACTTAAGAACGTTCCCGTTTATTTATTTCATTGGTGTTTTAATCTACAAGAATTTTTCACTTATACCATGTGGGCCAATATTATGGCGCGAGGAAACCGGGCAGAGCCGCACTGGAAACCCACGATCATCTGCATTTTGATAGCAGACCTCCCATGCACGTACAACCGCGGAAACATTTGTCTTTATACAGAGGTGAACACTATATATCAATCGCACTCATCACAACCCAAATAAAAACTATTTTCGGGCCTTTATTATGGCTCGTAGTGACAACTTTGACGCATGGTCTGTTGAATATTTCTTCATTATAACAATGGCTATGAATATGATAATTTCATTCGTAAACCAGCAATAAATAAGAGACTGATTTCCAATAGTAATATATTAACAATATTATATGTCTCACATCTAAATAGTTGCCTATCAGAAAAGTGTTTGTAAGAACTGTTTTTAGGTCACGTGAATAGCATGAATGATGAGAATGTCAAGGCACGATATACACGTAAACTAAAATGAGGATAATACTATTCAGATTTATGCTAAGGATGGCAGGATATTGCATATTTACATAATCTTAACTACATAAGAAGTTAAATAGTGGATTTATGGGTTAGTATGTCAGAATTTCGGCATTTCTAAATTTTATTCAAAAATCTCCGTTGAAGTAGATCAAGGCTATAGTTTGCAGTCATACATATTTATGAACAATGTGTAGGCCTACGCTATAACAACATTTAAAGCATAATGCATGAGAAAAAGGAAAATACAGTGTATCCAATAATGATTGACCGAACATGGCTTCTATAAATGCATCGATTATGGAACAAGCTGTTCTCTGTTTTTAAAGTATGTTGATTAAAATCATTCGTTGCCCATTGAAAGATGTTTATACAAATGCAATAATTTTGCCTATTTCATCGTGAGCACGTTATAGCTTCACGTTACTTGATAAATTAAGCTCGCTGTTAAGAACTGTATTTGATCGATGTATCCATTATAAACTTTAATTAATTAGGAGAAGTTAAAAATAGTGCATCTTTTTTTCAACGTAATCACAGCATTTTATTTAGTTAAAAATTCTATACTTGCGTGGAAATTTTCAAGGTATGTCAAAGGGGTAAATGAAAGTTTCTATGAAAGGCTGCATGATATCTGTGAGACAATTCATTTTTGTTACATTCAGACGTGTAGTGTAATTATTAAGCATTACATTGCAAACATTTTTTTATTTACAGTAACGTGAAGAATTATCAATAATTCCCATTCATATAAACTAGCCGTTTTAATCAACTTTTAATGACATGACTTCAAACACACCAGTGCTTGTGAATGCTTCCTGCTATTTATACCTGCCTCGAAAAGTGGACATCGGCAGGTGTTTACGCAATATGCCATGGCACGAAACATGCAGGCGTCATTGGAAACTGAATGAAATGACAGTGCGTTTCGGAGCCGTGAAATTGACACATAGGCTGGCAATGTGTGGGGAAGATGCTCAGCACACCACAGGTGTCCAGTGAAAGGCGTGACAGTTGATGGACATGCTGAGATGATAACCAGGAGACGTCTGCTCCCAGAAGTCCAAGTGTCATAGACTTACGTGGAAAATACAAGAAGTACGCACCACTGCCCACATAACACATCCTAGCACACATAAACGTAAGTACTTGTGTATTCCTCAAAAGCACACCTGGATAAATGCATAGTGGAAAAGAATCGACTTACTGACATCTTTGTATATTTCTGTATGTCTGTGTATTGGGATTATTTTCCGCTATTGTCATGATGCCGAGGACTCTAAAGAGGACGAAAATATATCTGTAGAAAAAACAATGCGCTAGGAATGAGTTCTAGCTTTCTTTTATTTATTTTCTTCCTTGTTTTACACCATACACATGAATGTTTCACATATGCAATGGCGACCAACAATATGGTGGTACGAAACTGGACAGGAGCTTCCTTTTACATTTGGGTGTAAATTAGCTGTCAAATACTGTGCAGCATCTGCTGATGTGCATGTTTATTTTTGTATATGTGAAACACAGTGCAATAATTTGTATAGACACACCACGGAGTTGGACTTTACGCTCGGAATACGCCCCCTTATACAAAGGTATATAGTGTCTAGAAGGTGTTATGTGCCGTTACACAAATTGCCTGTAGGTCGTCGTTGAACTGTCAAAGGTCTTTCAATACATCTTAAAGTCACTTTTTTCATGATGTATTGGATCTAGTTGCTCTAGGTAAATTATTGCAAATACATTTAATAGGTCAGGTATAGAATATGATTTCTGCTTGTCGCATGATATGTTATGATTAAAGATTCGATGACTGGTGTGTTTTTGTTTATTACAGTAATGCACGATTTTATTCTCAGTGCTTTGGGCTAGTTATTCTGTATAACTGGTGTTGCGACTAAGGACTATGTCATAGAAAATGAGCTTCCCTCAATATATTTAACTTCATGTATTCTAACTTTTTAAAAAATCTTTTCATGCATATATTATATTCCATTATGCACATTTATGTTAACAGTTTACTGCTAGTGCTTTGTCGGTCAGCTCTGCTATTCGATTATAGGTACACGGATTTGGTAGAGAAATCTTAGTGATGTTATTAGTAGAAAATATTTTAGAGTAATCCCTAGCCATTGTCGTTAACTAAATCATTAATGCGTCCTTTGCAAAAATGAAAATAAAATGTGCGCTCAAAAAAAAATAGTACATGTCAATCTGTGCTAGACAATACCGGTGACAAAAATACACATCTTCATAATTTTTGGTTCAAACAGAACACAAATTGTTCACGATATCCATAACCATTACTAATGTGCAAAATCGTACATTAGTCCTTCTATAGAGGGTATACGTTTACCTTTAAAACAAACAAAATGTGAAGACATACATAAGCAACAAGAATTATATAAAATTCAAGAGCTTTTTAAATATTTTTTTAGTTTTTTGTTTATTAAAATGTTATTTTATAGACCGGGACGGTGTGCATGAACGGTTACTTAGTGGACTGTAAAAATGGACTGGTTTGTGTTTCTGTTAACGAAAGTACATAAACAAGCACACCGTGTATAGACTTGGTAATATAACCTCCACTTTGTGGTCTGTACACCTAGATGTATACACGTATATATATATACGTATATATATTAAATGCTCTAGCAATTATAAGACAAACAATAAAACGTCTTAACCACTCCGACAGAACCAGTAAGACTACAGCCGACAAAAGAGGAAAAGTGGAAGATAAGTGTCTCCAAATGAAAAAAAAATCTTTCTCTCGCGTGGGTAATGATTAAGCATCGTGCTTAAATTGTTGGTATAGAGAAGCACAAGTCCGTACGTTGTCTAGCATTTATACACTGACTATATAAGGCTTGCATACTTCAGTACACGTACTTTACCTATCATTTACAGACTGGCAGTAGGAAGGCTTGTATACTGTAATACACGTACATTGTATAACATTATACACTGACAATAGGAAGGCTTGCATACTTCAATACACGTACATTGTCTAACATTTATAGATTGACAATAGGAAAGCTTGTATACTTTAATACACGTACATTGTCTAACATTTACACACTGACCAAAATGGCTTGCATACTTTGCGTTCATATATCGTCTACCATTTACACACTGACCACACAGACTTGCATGCTTATATACACGTATATTGTCTGACATTTATAGAGACAATAGGAAGGCTTGCATACTTTAATACACGTACACTGTTTAACATTTACACACTGACCACAAAGGCTTGCATACTTTGCGTTTATATATCATCTAACATTTACACACTGACCACACAGAGTTGCATGCTTTATTAACGCCCATACATCGTCTAACATTTATTGACTGTCTAGGAAGGCTTGCATGCTTTAATACAAGTACATTGTCTAACATTTATACACTGATCACAAAGGCTTGCATACTTTAATACACGTACATTTTCTAACATTTATAGATTGACAATAGGAAGGCTTGCATACTTTAATACACGTACATTGTCTAACGTTTACACACTGACCACAAAGGCTTGCATACTTTGCGTCCATATATCGTCTAACATTTACATACTGACCACACAGGCTTGCATGCTTTATTAACGTCCATACATCGTCTAACATTTATTGACTGTCTAGGAAGGCTTGCATGCTTTAATACAAGTACATTGTCTTACATTTATACACTGATCACAATGGCTTGCATACTTTGCGTCCATATATCGTCTAAAATTTACACACTGACCACACAGGCTTGCATGCTCTATTAACGTTCATACAGCGTCTAACATTTATTGACAGTCTAGGAAGGCTTGCATGCTTTAATATAGGCACAGAATCTAAACAGTTATCTAGTAATGTAACAATGGAGCTTTGCCAAAGTCATCATACGCCCAAATTTCGATATTAAATTTTTGAATGTGGCATGATTATTTTTAGCTTATTCCAGTATGGTAGCTGTGTTCTGTAGGGACACTTGTAACACCACAAGTTCATTCCTGTAGTTTGTCATTTTCGCCGATTCTTGGTCTCATGTTTTTAGCGAATGATACATTGTTCAAATGTCGTTAAAATTATTTTTGCCGCGGGCTGGTATGTGTTTATACACAAATCTGTCAAACAAAGACGTATCTTTTTTATAGATTATATAGCCTTTTTAAGAGCTATATATGACATGTTGACTGTTAGCAATGTTTATATATAAATATATTATATTATAAACGGATACACATATCTGACAGGGTCTATTTATTTCTTAACGTGCAAGCATACGTTATTTTATATAACGGCTATAGGCTGTGTTATAAGCAGCACCTGCTGACCAGAAAAATAATTTAATTTAGTACGGAAGAAACAAACACCCGTATGTGTATTTTTATGTAGAACCGTCAGTGATTCGAAACTTTTGATAATCCTGTACTATATTTAGCACGCATGCAGACATGAATTGTACAACTACCCAAGGAGCGTTTCTTCTCGCTTAGCTTACATAAGAACCAGGCAAGAAAATCTATACTTCTCCGGTAAGATTAAACCCGCCTGTTCGAATGTCGAATCCCTTGGAGCTAAAGAAAACCCAGCAACTGGGTTTATTTAATATAATAACCGTCAGAAAAGAAATCGTTAAGAAACGAAGACCCATGACCGAGCAGATTGGGCTTAACCAAAAAAAATAGGATTCTCGGATTCCAGCGAGGGATCCCGGTCTCTACACCACGGGCAGCAGTAAAACAGTTTTCCGTTGTTCGCCAAAAACTCTTCACTTGCAGTACAAATATAATGTCGTATTTGCTGTATTCCTATAATGTGAGACAAATTCAATTGTGCTCTAGTGATATTATCACTGTCTGGCCACTTCGAGCACGCGAGCGCATCTTAACTAACTCGGGTGGCAGGCTACCCTATGAAATATTAATATCACTGCATGCCGGGCCTGCCCTATTCCAACATCATTACAATTGCTAATGTGCCGCTTTTCTATTATACAGTCACCAAATTTTTGCATGACACATGAGCCTTTTGGCCGGGTACTTCCACATTGCCGCCATTGCATGGCACTCACCAGCAGCAGAGTGTTGCATTTGTCATTCAGGTCGCCCAGGCAATGTAAAAATACGTTTTATTAGCTTGCAGTGTCGTTGTTGGTGCCCATCTTTTAATCTTCCAAGGAGACGATGAGATGTATACCAAGAGGTCCCACAGTAACTCATTGATTTCCACACCAGGAAGGCGTCAATGAAGAAATCACAGCAAGAGGCTATCAGGCCTAGGCGGAAGCCGTGGTGTTGCCTCAAGCCTTGTGGTCACCGCACGTTTCACCTTCATTCCAGATGTCTTTGCCGCCCGCTGTGTGTTTGATTGAATGACAACTAGTTTCAAATAGTATGTACTTTTAATGGAACTATTCCTTTGCGTGCATGCGAAGGCCCACGTATTTTTGGACAGTCACCTACCTCGCTATTCCTTTCCCATTGTACGAGATAGGCGACTTCCCGAATGCCGAGGTTTGACGACCGTTTCCGATGTTTGCCGGAAAACTGCAACCATTTTAAAGACTAACGGCTAAGAACGAACACATGACCCAGGTCATCAAGTTCAATCATTGCAGGTGAGTACCATACTGAAACATTTTATAAATAGTGTGCTTCGTGGGCACGTTTTTGTTTTCACTTTACAGGTGCTGCAGTACATGTATTCATCACGTGACCACGACGTCATTTAGTCAAAGCAAATACCTCTTATCACACACAGTGCTGCTAACGCAATATGTAAGTCATATCATTTGCAATATCATTTATGTTTGCTCTATTTGCCAGTGATTTTGATAAAGATTTGATTTTTGATTGGACTGATTTGATGTTTAAACCCGTACTCAAGAACTTTGTTACATATTTAACTGTATATCTGTTTGTTTGTTCAAAGTAAGTATAGCCATGAGTCACCAACAGAAATATTTCAAGCATATATTCAATGATCAATATGTTTTTTTCAAACTTGAACATTTTGTTTGCCACAGGTCGAATGGTGTAGTTAGTTTACAGATATTCCCAAAAGGACTATCATATTTCATTCAGTCACGTTGCTTGTCACGTTGTTGTTTTGCGTCACAGCAAACATTTTTGTGCAATTAACTATCGTGTTTTGAGTAAGAACAATTTAAAACATTTTTTTGGCTCAAGAAAACATAACCTCATACCAATGAGGTGTGAGTAAGCAACCCTGTTATTTACTTGATCAAAGGAAGCAACGTGCTGCTGAATATAACGTTACGCGATTGGACTAATTACACGCTTTGATTAACAACCCATAGTCGGTATATGCTCCTAGAAGTGGGATTCGTTATTGACTGTTGCATCTTTCAATTCAACACGCACATCATCCCGTCACATGACAGCATATGCCTTCTGATATATGAAATAGGAAAAACTGATTCTTTTTGTCTCAATACGCACGCGTTTCTGTTCAATTTAATATAAGTAATTAATTGTCTAACATCACCCTTTGCATTTGTCACCAAGCACTTAAGAGCTAAACAGATGCGTGGGCCTAGGTAAAACACATTGTCCTTAAATTTGCGTATAGTTGTTACGCTCCATAAGAGTCACTTAATGCATTTGTAAAGCGCGTGCTTTGACCTGGTTCATTCCTATGTTTCAGCGTGAAGCGTCGTGTCCATGGCGTGCACTGTTTCCCTTCTACAAATATTCACCCAGATTTGATCATTAAATAATATAAAAACAGATAAATGTTTTCTAGTACAGTATGTTGCAGCCCTTTATTTCTGGTATATTACACTTTATTAACTCACATTTTGGTCTTCCCCAGTGCTCAGACGACCACAATAAAATTGCTATAATACCATTCATGTTTGTATGTATGTATGCTTGGGGTTTAACGTCGTACTTAACAATTTTTCAGTCATATGACGAGGAGGAGTTATTATGTGTGTGTACATATACTGTGTCCTCTTGTGGCAGGGCGAGTCCATGCCGCCAAAGTGATGCGGCCACTGAAGTATCATGCCAGAGACACCGGACATGACACCCCGTCTAGTCATATTATACTGACACCAGACCAGCCTGCCATGTTTCCTTGCTAAATATATGCTCTCACCTCTCGGTGGCTATAATACGTTATGTCAACACAAAGGTTAATGAATTTCGTGTTATCAATAAAATTGACTGTCAGCTGAATTGTGGAATGCTTGTGTTTCAACCACAGCAAGCAGTTCCTGATATTTTATTCCCATAAATATCATGAAGAATTATATCACGATCTGTGCATTGTGTTTAAAAATTCATTGTGGTGACCATATCATCTAATTTTATGAAAAAAGATCACCATTTTAGGATGCACTGCTAATAGTCATATCCAAAGGTTAATGCCATTAGGTGGGGCCATTGTGATGAAAAGCAACCACAAAGCAAATAACAAGGCATCCAACACATGATACCAGGAACTTTAATACTGTAGCAAAATGAAGTTGTACAAATTAAAATTTCAATACACAGGACACTTATCTAATTACACACTTGTATACTAATTTCCACAATTACATGTGTCAAAAGGTGCACATTATAAGTTTTACGCGGAGGTAAACCCACTCACAACTCATTATTGCAGTACTTCAGTAGTTTCAAAAAACTAAATTGTATATCCGCGCTGTGACATAGGTAAAAGTAGACTTCTATGTAGATAATGACGTGCGTATGTGTCTTACAGTAATGACACATTATACCGTTGACTATACTATATAAGATCAGTCTTTGTTATGGATACGTGAAAACCTTTCCCAACTATATACCGAATTTTTCGTTCATTTCTCCCTTTTTCATGACGTTTAGTGGGTGATCTGGTGACGCGTTGCTTGGGCATTGTCCGGTCAGCTTGGACCCGAGTGACAGTTGCGCGGGAAAAGCTATGCCATTTACACAAATAACTCTACAAATAACTCACATCTTTTTTATCCCATTACGTCACAGCGTTCTCGGTCACGAGCTTGTAAACCTTGCACACATTAATAATCCAATCAATTAATTATATACCATCATGTAATCACTGATCTCAACTGATCGCACATAAGTCAATCAACCATTTCCTCTGCCCGTTTGTCAGTCAGTCAGACAATTTCTTTTAAAAATAACCTTTCTTCAGTTCAACTGTACGTTAAAACAAAAAGATTTTCTTAGATTCGGCTTACAGTAGCGTTTCTGATGATGGCGACTTTAGTTATCTGTTTATTTTTTAAATTAAAATGTCAACCGTTGGATACACGTGGTCCATTGCTATAGCATACAACCTTTATAGCCAGTCATTATTAAGCTATAAACACAGACAGCACCTGTGTGACGACCCTGTCACGATTTACCCCTCCGACTCTTCCATGTTTGCACCAACTGACGACTGCCTTGTCACGCCTGGCTGCCTTCCATTATAATTACAAACAATATAAATATATACATGCGTGTGTTTTCCGTATTGCGTCTCTTGCAATTTCTACCAGCCTGACTGCATGCACTTCATCAGGGGTCGGGTTGAATATATGCATGTAGACCTGCCGACTGCATGTCACCTTGTCACCTTTCGGTCAGATCCTCAGCACGGATTTTAATAACTGTCGGACAGTTCAAGAGTTTACGTATATGCGTGTGTGAATGTCGAGTTCTTAAAGATCACACTGATGAGGGTATGTAGCTCTTTAGTGGCACACCAGACAATCTTTCCATCAATCAAAAACCAAGCCCATCAAGTATAAACAACGCATGCGTTCACTCAATCAGTCGCCCCTATGAGCCGCTTCGAGCAGCAACGCCCATTCAGAGTGTGAGTCAGTCACGAATAGAGTTAGTCATTCGTATACTCGGTCATTCAGTTACATATTTGGTCGGCAAACGATCACTCACTATAAGATGGTTAGAAAATCAGGTGAATCAATCACAAATTCAGTCAGTGATAGTGTCATGTATTTTGCTAGTCTTTCAGTTAGCCATGGGAAAAGGATTGAGGCGATGAGGAATGAACACAGAGCTGTTAGTTATCAGCTATGTAGACAATGAATAAATACGCTTAGTTCCCGTGTCCTGAAAACTTGATCCAGCCAATTTTAAATGGTCACATATAAGTATTTACTTAATCATCTACTGCTAGTTAAGACGTGAAAGATCTGTGATGTCACTGCACGAAGTTAAACCCACCCACTCTATAACATTTTAATGCATATATCTTTATGAGTGATAGCTACACTTAATTCAGTATACGTAGCAGGTACTTTGGAAACATTGCAGTGTGTAATCAAGCCAGTTAATTAATAAATCGACAAATCGTACTGCAAGGTCTATATCTTTATACGTGACCACCACAATTTTTTATGTGCCGCGTGTACTCAATGCAGCTAATAAAATAAACGAGTCAACCAATCATTCGGTAAATCAAACGGGTAATGACTAATCATTGTGCCATCAGTAAGAAGCTAAACACTTTCGGCCCTTTAGGACGAGGGTTGTAATGTAATAAGAAAAACTGCTGGCGTAGTGCGTGTGCACATGAAAACCAATGAGCTATAACAAGAAAAGCAACTTGGGCAATATAATAACACGAATTTACTTAAGCATAACCATTTTATTCATCAGTGTAAGAAAACAGCGTTGTAGAGTTGAGTGACAAATTCATAAAAGGGAAAAATGGTTCTATAGCAAAACAGTGAACAGCCTTGTAAGATTTTATACATGTTAATGTGACAGATAAAAAGCATCTAAGATTATGCAGATGAGGTTGAGTGATAATGATAAAGTGAATGGTAAAGAAAAAAACACCAGTAAGTACAACCAGTACAGTACGCTAATAAGATAATTTTGTATTACACACTGTGACTCACACAAGAAACAGAGAGCCAGTATATATATATATATATATATATATATATATATATATATATATATATATATATATATATATATATATATATATATATATATATATATGTAATTTAGTATCTCCAGAAGATGAGCAAATAGTTAGATGAAAATGTAAAAATACAGTTTTCCTTGCAATCAAATATTATGAAGAGGTGAGAAAACACTGTAAACAAGTAATTAACTGTATAAGTTATAACTGACATAACTATAATTTAGCAAGTATGACCTAGAGATATTCGTACGACAGCAGAAGTTGTGTCAGTATTAGCAGGGGGGACCGGAAATAAAGCTAATAAATGTCATTACGGAAAAAAATATCAATGTGATGCAGGGTATAAATATTAGTATATTGTACACAGTTAGCAGTTATTTCGTTAGAGTTTACATAGTATTATGAGCAATGCCACTAGATAAATGCAGACAGTGTACATTAACATTCATAACTTATATTGGAGACACACAAACCATTATCATCCGTGGCTTATAATGCGGGCAGGCAATGTACATTAACACCTATAACTTTTATTGCAGGCACACAAAGTGCATTAACATCCATAAGTTGTCTTGCAGGCAGACAAGGTACAATAAACGCATAACCTTTGTTAGAGTCAGCCAAAGTATACATTAACACCCATGACTTTTACTGCAGGCATACAACGGACATTAATAGGGTTTTGTTGCAACCTCACCATGTGCCTGGTGTACGACGTCAAACCCCAAGCACTCACTCACCATGTACCTGGTCACCATAACTTTTGTTGGAAGTACACCATTACCCGGTCACCCATAACTTTTGTTGCAAGCACACCATTTACCTGGTCATCTATAAGTTTTGTTAGACAAGGTATAAACTGACGCCCACAACTTTTGTTGGAGTCAGACAGTGGCAGTGTACTTGAACAGACTATGTACGTGCAATTCACTTTTGACAGACAGTGTCAGTCATAGGCTACATCTGTGACTTTTGCCAAAGTCACAAAGTGAATGAACATTTTGTGGAAGGAAAACAATGTAAATGCAAAATTCATTTCAATGACACTAGTAAAAGAAATAAATACATTATTTATGCTACTAATGCTACTATGCTACTAACTTATACAAGGCCTTCAAGTCCGTATTCTACACTATAGGAAGAAACAAAAGAGTTTGAATGGTCCGACTGGAAAATTCCGTTTTGATAGTTTGCAACATGATTTCAAAGAATACAATGCTCAAATAAATCCCAATTTTTGCATGGTTTCGGGTGGTGTGCCACAAATAAAGGTTATTCCAAAAGGTTTAAATATCATCTGACAAAATATCGATCTGAATAATATAGGCGTGTATGTAATCAGTTTGTTGTGTAATTTTTGTAACGACAATGAAATAACTTTTTATCATAACCGTAGCCACTCGGTGTTCACAGAGCATCATCAGTTTAATATTTGTGGCATGCATGTGGTTGTGGCCAGAAGCGGTAGCAGTGTGGAATATATTTGTTTAATTTGTCCTTGTTCCTGTGTTATGTACTTCAGGCTCCCCAGTATAATTGTATCCCTGTATATCCGAGATCCCCATTGCTCAGGTTCAAGGTGACTTTACACCTGCGTCGTACCTGGATTTGAGAGATAAAGATGTAAATCTGAGAACACGGAGCCCATTGGCATCCCAAGACGCGTCGCACTGGAATACCTTCGCTCTTTTTAACCTCTTTTTTGTATTTATAGGATTCACGAAGACTCCCCACTTTCTTCTTTAATATGCTCCGCCGTACACCCCCAAAACTTGCGGTAAACACGTGATCCACGACCTGCTGGCTTGAAACGAGATTAATTAGTAAGGCTGTGTACAGTTTCTTCTCCCAGCCGAATTGGTCAAAATAGGAATTCGAACTGTGCCTGTCAGACGTCAGTCGAACCTGTATCCTCAACCCCCGTTAGGCAATAAGGCTGATATATTTAATACGGGCACGATAACTATGATGTTGTTTGTGGCCGACCCACATCCATACGTTGTTTTTACCTCATCAGCGTCAGACAAAAAAAAAAAAAAAAAACAAAAACATCCCGCACTTCATTTCGTCCTTCTCCGAGTTCATGAGATGTTGAACCAAAAGAATAAAACCCAGTCTTCACGAGTTTCCCCTTATCAGATGAAGGTTTTTATTAATTTATGAAAAACAAAGCACAGATAAACTTATTATTTGTGCTCGAAATCCTCTATCGTCATCTAAAAACTTCAGCTGACTGACAGAAATCTTCATACAAGTGGTCTTAAAGAGAACTAATGAGTGAGTTTTCACCTGCAGTTTTTCTGTTTGTTATCGCTAGCAGGATCTTACACTCAAACTCATCGCTTGTGATAGCGAACAAAGAAGCTCTGTAGACACAACACACGATTATTGCGCGCTTGATTGGTGATCATGGAGCTCATTATTAATTAGCGATTTGGGAAAATTGTATCGAGTGCCATTCATCTCTTTCACCATGAGTATGGGAAAGGACTGCTTGGCTGCTTTTGGAAGCTGGGGATCATTGCCGAGTTGGGTTAGGTCTGGGACTTTAAAAGTACTTTCTTGCTTGGTATGCCCAGATTAAGAGTATAGTCAGATTAAGTATTGCTCGGTCTGGTGTCAGCATGTAATGAATGGGCGCGGAGGCCGGTGTCTTCGGCATGGCGTTCCACTGAAGCTCCATTATTAACCATATAGGCACTGGAGTAGTGCTGGACAAGAAAATATTATCACCTTGAAGTGACCAAAAGAATGTTGAAATCGACGCTGATCCCATGTGGGCAAGCAAATATCAGAAAAAAAGAATGAGCTGAAGAAAGCTTAATATGTCACTGTTACACTTGTGAAATGTGGCAAAAAGTATGGATATTGCAAAAAGCTGGAATGAACAGGACGTCGTATTTTACTTATTTCAAGAATATTTCAGAATATTTCACTTGCACGACGACGGCCAGAAATATGGTGCGTGGAAACCGGGTAGAGTTTGGGAAAAAACCCACGACCAATCTGCAGATTGCTGGCAGATCACACTTGAGGCTCCAAGGTCTCATATAAAGGAGCTTAAGCCTCGTATATATACATTAACATTTGAAAATAGTCCTTTAACTCATAGACGAGGACGTGGTATGTGCAGATCCATTTGTGGCCTAGCTTGCTTTGAAGGTACTTTTTGGAAGTTCGTTGACGCCGTGTACCTGAAAATGATTCCGAACAGGTAGTTTTGTAGTGTTAGTTACGGTAGTTGCCGACAACCTATATGTAATTTGAGGGGTTGTTATAATTTTCCTCTGCATATTGACAGCATCGGAATGCAATCTTCAAGTGGCATTTAGAAGTTGATAGGTAACTGGACAAGTCTGATATAGTACTAGCAACAAGTCATTTGATTATGCTAAAAATTTTGGCATCGAAACATCGTTTAGAATTATTTATCAATAAGCAATTTGACATTCCTTCTGACATGTCTCTTCTTTTCCTCAGTTTTTAGTGTTTATGCAACCCAATCTATGGATTTATCTTTGAACTGATCTTTATCCAGAGCTCTTGTTCCTAGAATCACCTGTTTAATCCGTCCCTCTGACCTCTGTCTGTATCGGATTGCCTCTGTCGACAGCAGCAGCAAAACCGCCTTTATACAGCATACCGGACACAGTACTATAAACTAGTGGAGAAAATGACCTAGAATGACACAGACAATAGGCCGGTTAGCTTTACCCACAGGGGACAGAAGGTTTACTAAGTGAACTCGGAGAACTTAGCACTTTTTGGACGGGTCGTGAAGAAGAATGGAGCTTGACGAATAGGAAGGTGCTGATACCATGGTATACCTGGAAAAAGTCTCAATTAATCTTCTGCCACTAAACTGTACGAAGTCCTCTATAGTTAATCTTTTAACCCTATGGGCGGATTGTAAACGCTCGCAGTCTGTTGACGGAAGAGTATATACTGTAGCTTTTTGTTCATCCTCAGCCCATGGCGAAAATAAACCCACATTCCATTGGTTGATAATTGATTGTCGCAAGCCCCGATGCGTATGGAAGTCCGAATCTTATTGGCGCATACAAAGAGGACTTGGTGTTAATCTAATGAAGGACGACATTTTTTTTGCAAAAGCCATTCATTTTCACCACAAAATAAGTTACACATAGTCTGTCTGCCGATCTGCAGTAATGACGGTTAGACTCTTCCATCATTCGAAGTGTTATCGAAGACATTGTTATACGGTAAATTGTTCAAATCTGTATTACAATTTTAAGCCAGACTTACGCATCTGTAATAGCAATCTTGTTAAAATAACGAATGGACCTTTATCCTATACTATAAACGTATAGCTGATTTTACCTTAAATACACCTTTATATAGTGTTTACAATTACCTCACCATATAGCTGTTACTTATACTCTATATAGTCTAGATCGTCCGCTACGGGAACGGTAGATTCAGGGTCAGAGCGGTGGAAATCCGTCCTGCGACAAGGCATCGAAACATCGTTTAGAACCCTAAGGATTCCTTCGTCGTCGTATGAAAAGTGTTAAGTATGACGTTAAACCCCAAGCACTCACTCACTCGTTATATAGTCTGTGTTAAACCATGGTTAGTATTTGGATCACAGAGTCAATTTATATCTACTAGTCAAGTATTTACTGTGTTTTTTTTTTATTAAAACAGCACTTAAGTTGATCTTTATTTTAACTTGTTCGTTCATCCTTAATCCATGCTGGATAGACCAATGAATTAAGCTCGAATGAGCTCCGTAGTTCCTGAAGATAGATTCTACAAGTGGGGAAGAATGTCTCATCTAAATAGCGGAAGTCATATACATATATATGTTCAAGAACTCTATACACAGCTTCCTTACATTACAAAGATTGCTTTTTTCCATTTCATTTCCTTTATCGGAACAGGCGATTGAGGAAAGGAAAATGTATAGCTTAAAGGACAAACGTCAAGAAAGATTCCAAAAGCTCAAATGGGTGCTCAGTATGGCATATGTTGCTGCCTTACTGTATGGCGGATCATTTATACTTCCGCATTGATACATCTTCCTTGTCAGATGGCACATGTAAATCGTCCATTAATAAACGACTATTAAGTAAAAGATCATGAATATTTATAAACCGCAACAGTGCTGTCTTTTTGTTGAATTAAATACGCTTTATTTGCTTGATATGTCAGAAGAGCTTTGTGAACTGCTTCCTCATTAAAATTGCTACTATTATTTCGCGTGCCTAAATTGTATACGGAAACATAGCGATTGATAAATTGTCCTTGATTGTTTTCGTGGAATAGCATTATGCGTTCTCTGGAGCATCTTCCTGTGTATGCTGTGACAGGTAAAGCAGTTGTTACAAGAAAACAAAAGGCATAGATGGCAAGTTGAGTGAAAACGATGTAAACATTACCATCTAAGTTTGGTTAATACATGCAGTCGTGGTATGGAGGAATTATGGTGCGCAGTCTACGAGAAACAGGATAGAAGTAATGTCAATAGTTTCATTGGTAATGTAAGTTGAACACCAACGCATGTTTTAGCTCAATGAATGTTTCCAAAGTTTGCATACCGATATACCAATCGTTAACATACAGTTCAATGTGATAATTTCGTATATCATAAATCAAACTATTGGACGTTAATCTGCCGTTATTTCTGACTCTGTAGAATGTACATCATTATGTAGGCCTACCGCTTATCATAATTTATCACATGAAGCGACACGTTCACAACTTACACGTCATGCTGAACGGTTAAAAAGACTGAGAAAGAAAAAGATATGAGGCTGGTATATCCATCCATGCCATGCTTCATTTCAACTATGACGTTCTGGTTTCGTATATGTATACGGAGACAATTCGTGGTTCCCAGAAATCCCTTGGAGATTAGTGCAGCTTCTCTAATTGTATATCATTACGTGGTGTTAATGAGACAGCCTAGCATATCATCACCTATTATCACGTTGTGAGCTGTATACCCTAATTATGACGCCTCACATACAACTTCAAATTCCCTCTGCTTCATTCCTCATCAGGGTTACACATCATCCATGTATCCATGCATGTAGCTGTCCGCAGCAGAACTTTACGATCCACCACCTTGAACCCATAGTGGCAACAGTATGGGTTTGTTTTGAACAAATGGAAGACAGAATGCTTTGTGCATAATGATATAACAGTTTTTCTGGTATGTGTTATGGCAATTATAAAAGAATCTGTCCACAGTCAACATATTTTTAGTAATTCTGCACTGTTCTAACCGAGTATTAAGTTTAAGCATGCTCAATGCTCTCCCTTTCAGACCAGTTAAAACGTAACTTAGTGCTCTGACTATGATGCTTCACCGTTAACAAATTATCAAAATCCGTCGTCGCTTATTTTGGTTTAACCTGTTGTCACATTTGTTTATTACTGTCCCATTATTATTACTTCGTTAACCAAGCAGTTTTTGTTAAATGAATCGAGAAGTACTAGAACTTTTTGGGCTTATACGGCCTTGGTGCTAGAATTAGAGAATGTGATTTAACGTATCAGCGTTATTTTCTAGAGGCTCACATAATTCTTACATAAAACGAAACAAGAATTCACCAGTAACTGACAACAGCTTGTTGTGAGAAAAAGTATACACTGTCCAAATTTCCTTGAAGTGGTTTCAGAGAATACAAAAGTTTTTTGTTCTTTTTTATGTTATAGAACAGTTGAATTATATACCCCTCAGCGTTAACAGCTAAAGATATTCCATTTAGCTTCAGGAAGATTTAAGCCCAACGATGCTTTCTAAATTTCGCACCACCCTAAGGTTGAATAATTCTGAATTGACACTAAGTGGTGATGGATGAAGATCTCGGCTAGCCTGGATCATTCGTCAATCCAGAGGTGGCGGAGCGGCCGAGAGCAGCGACATTTGAGTAACACTCTGCCTCTGTGTAGTTGTGCTTAGCTTCGGGAGTTGCTGGTTATTGATGAATAGATCAGTACTGGGGAACAAATCGGAAAGTTCATTGAAACATGGTACTCGGTCATCACTAATGGCAAAGGAGGGTTTCCCAAATCAACTCGCTAGTGATGGTGAAGATAAAACATTGTCGGACGAACAAATAAATAGATGATCATAGATCTGAATTGTATACAATTAACCTAATGCCCAGAAGAAACCCCCGTCGATCCCGCCACAACAAAATGTTAAATTAAAATTTGCCCCAGAGCGGATGTGAGCCAATATTGACCCGGGGTAATATGAAATGGTTGTGTGTGTCATGTACACAAGAAGGACGCAGCTTGCCCCAACTCTTGCGCATACAAGCCTCCCAGCAATCGCAGTGGAACAGGTCCAGTGAGACATCTCCGCCAAGCACCCGCGCTTTCCGGCTTGATGGACGATCCAGCCCTGCCATTTCGGCCCTTGATTCATACATCGGCTTCTCTCAGTAGTGGAGGACTCAATAATTCTTGTCCCAAAAGAGTCTAAATCTAGTTTCCAGATGGCGGGGAGTCTGACGCCTGAACAGGGCTTTTCTATTGCCTTTCTTTTATTTGGCATCAAAAGGGAACTGTGAAATAAGCGAGTTGATAGCAGTGCGTTTTGTCGCCGTTGGAGCGTTTCTCAGAACCAGTTTCAGGAAGTCTGGGCATTTGGGATGAACAGCGTCTGTGGTCAGCCAGTCAACACGAAGAGGTACCAGCCTGAGCTTTAACGATAACAACGAGCCTTTAAATCAAAGTAAAACGTTCTACGCCTACATTTGGCTTACTATTTTGACTTTGTTTGTGGAGTTTGTATTCTATGTAGAGTTTACGTTTGATCCACGTTGTTGTAGTTATTACTATTTACCAATACGTCGCTTGCCTAGTAATGATAGAGCACCTACATTAGGATTGTCCCTCTCAAAAGTTATTTTTATTACATCCTATCATTCAAGATATTATATGAATGGCAGTTTACCTTATGGGTTACACCACGATAGGCAAAAGTGTTTAACACGGAAAGTATATCACTTTCAAAATGGCACATCAACAATCAGCCTAAGGCAGGGTGCCTGGCTGTGGGCCTGTCGCATAAAAGCACCTGATCGACGTGACATTACCTGAAAGCTATATGGGAAGACACCATGCACTCTGGGATCTTCAGTTATGAAGTCTATCCCAGCCCTATCGAGAGGGTGTTAAGTAAATAGTTTTGAACGCAGATATCCGACCTTTTACAAGGCTTAGGGTAATAGACTTTCATGTCAGTCGTACTTCGTAGCAAAATGGGCCTTTGTCTGTGTCGTCGTTGGTAGTAGAGCACTCATGTCCTGAAGTCCCACTCATAATCCTTAGCAAACGCGCATGGATCTGTGTAGTTGGCGTCTCATGTGTACTGGACGAGGCGGTTGGAGAGCCGCACAGGTGTTCGGCCGTCCATTCAACGCACCAATACTGGACCGCCCGTTTCCCCATTGTGCTTGTCCAGAGATAGAACGCTCAATTTAACTCAGGATTAGCATAACGTCGATTTTAGTCGTTAAGCGACAGGCTAATAGAATTAGTTCTCCAAAGTCTTCTCTCCCTTCGTAGAGTTCCTTAAACGGACATTTGCAGGAGCCGCTGTATGTTTTCTTGCCAATATTGCATTTCCACGCATTGTAGTTCGTATTTCGTCCGGCGTCGGAAACAGCGAAAGGACAGTTGGACGCAGCAGTTGACTGTGACATTAACGTTGGGCCATCACACCAATATCTGCTTTTTCAGTGCAATCGAACCGCCGTCTTTACCCGAGTTTCACAGTTTACTCAGCGAGTTCTCAGTTACAAGTCGACGGTGGGGAAACCCAGTCAGACAGCTGCCGCCGCGCCTTGGGGCCGACTCAACCCAACGTGGACTTCGTTTACCGAATCTCCGATTGTATTTTCGCCTGATGTTTTTTCAAAGCAAAAGATGTTAATAGATCCCATCGCATTGTCCGCGGTCTTTGCCGTGCTCATTACACCATTAATACCTCCAAATTGACCGTTATCATATTATAAATTCTCGTGCTAGACTGCCTCTAAGATTGAAGCTTGTTTTACGTGAGGGGGAGCAGACTTGGTCTAAATGCCGCCTAGCCTGGGAGAGCTGACCCTATTATGTCCCCAGTTCATTCGCTGTATCAGTTACCATGGTACCTGCCTAACAATGGGCACTTTCGCCTTTCGTGGCCAGACCGTCTTATGTCGCTGTTTTCTTATTCCATTTAATGCGGTTGTAATGTGGTTGGCTTTGTACAGTGATACCCCTACACCCATCCCCTACCTCCGCGTCCATTTGCGCCCCTTTCCTCACCATCCTCCTCATGTCTCTGCCCCTACCAGCACCCTTCTGTCCCCTTCCCCTTATCTCCACTGTTTTATCCCTTCCTTGTCTCAGATGCCCAGGTTATCAAAAACATTCAGATGGTGTTAAGCTTCCTATTTCAATGGAGTTTGTGTTAATTACCCGTAAGAAAAAGTGCTTTAAGGTTTGGATAAGGAGTCTTACCGTCTTATGCCGGAGCACAATTCTTTTTTTTTGTAAATAAGTCATTAATGTACGGTAATATCCTGATTGAGTCAGTCTATGTCCATATAACATAAATCCTCTTAATTTTTAGCACATTTCTCGATCAGCAAGCTAAGCAGTTGGCCTTGTTATGCGAATTCCATGGGTTTCAAAAAATACGAATTAGCTCGGGGTATTTTGGCTGTATATACATGCAGTTATAGTCTTTGATACATGTCTTTATAAGGGTGTGGTTGAACATTACGTTTGAACTTCACCTGAAGATGCAGACGCAAGGGTGGGAATTTTCACCTGAACGTTCCTCCATCCCTTGAACATGTTATCTCTGGTTACGGTCCAGGAGCTGTGAACACCTACAAGACTCCGCACAACGCAGAACGACGTAGCGTGTATAGTGGTGAACCGCGACACGTGGGAGTATAGGATAACAATATAAAGTACTCAGTGCACGTTCCAAGCTTTAATCTACGTGATGGAGTAATGGCAAACACCGCTTTCCCAGATACACAGCCGCATTAGGAACTCGGATCTAGGACACACAGCTAGATCCACATCTTCTACCGAATACTGTTATATCGCTCAATATTTTGTCATTAAAGGTTATAAAAAAGTATTTTTGAATACTTGAAAGTGTTTTTATTTATCTCATCGGTCATCCACTTTTCGATTACACTTGATAAAACTTAAAAGAAAAAAAATCTCGTGCGGCAATTTGTTGCATGAGAAATTATGATTTTTTGACGGTTTTGAAACTGTAGAACTTCAAAGACAGAAAAACAATCAAAGCCATGCCTTTCTTATAGATCTGAGATCCCCATGCAGGAAATGAGGAAGTAGAAGTCCGGTAATCTTTTACGTCACTGGGCCGGTTGTACAAACGACTTAAATACAGCGCTCTCTATTAGCACAGTATACAACTAGAGCGAGGTGAACACGACGATCTCAGACTGTGGAAGACTATACAATTACTCGGGGGTCATCAGCATGAATAGTTTCTGTGTTTCTCACAAAGATGCCAGTGCTCTTGTATTTGTGTTTAGAGAACTATTCGCTTGAAGAAAAAAATTGGAAAAAGGGATATGAAAAATATATGCTGAACAGACACCTGAAAACATCCCATTTTCTTGAGAGTCAACATTGCTTGAGAGAAGTTTTCCTTCAGTTATTTCAAACTAATAGTTTGCTCATTCACTCTCATATTGTAACTTTTGTAACACTTGACGGGCCTCTAAAGCCGACTATATAGTTAATTAGGGAACTATCTAGGTTGTTCTCTACTATTTGATTACTGTCACTATAATATGAATGAGGGTCTGAATTTTGTGAGCTTAAGGATTTCATAAAGGAAAGATGTGTCATTTATGGCTATAACAACTCAGGTAATACAATAGAGCCTTTTAATCTTTACCGACAAAAGAGTTCGATCTCAAAACTCTCCTGGTGCAGTATATCGTCTTATAAATATGCTTGTTTTCTTAACCCAAATAGCTCTTTAACAATATGTCGTTATCGCTTAACATAATAAAATTTCAAGAAAGGAACTGTGACGCAGATGCTTAATCCGATCATCAGTTTGCACGATTCAGTCAGCAGTTTTGTCTCATGACTGAATTATATCGGTACCCAGGTAAGTTTTTGCAATCAGAAAAATTAGTGGTGGCCTACTGTGATCGGATCCGGGTATCTGTTTGTTCATTTTTTTCAGATCAGATTGTCTGTTTTGAAAGAACTTAAACACAGTGTTTGCTTTTTTCTCGAGGTAGCGTCCAACCGTCTAGAGCTTTATTATGACATGGTATACAGTATCTACTTAGGTGTCAGTGGGCAAGATATAAGGTGTCCCGCCGGCAGGAAAGCATCCTATAACTTGACAACCCGAATAGGGTTATTTTCTTAAATGTCATGTTGTTACAACAGATTTATGCGAAATCCAAAACTCTATTTGACGGGTAAATCGACGTGAGTAGGAATGAGGATCACAGTTTATCCGCGAACGATTTTAACATCGCTGTTTTCAAAATAGTATAGAATGATGTAAACTATACAGCTTATTTTGGGGTGTGTGTATACCCACGGCTTGTTTGATCTCGGCGCTGCACGTAGGCAGTATATACGCTGTATGCGATGGTGGTATAAGCTACATACATTGTATATTGCCGGTAAACCCTCAAGTCAGTTTTCGGCGTTGCTACTCATCATGTGCAACAGTTTCCCGCCATTTCCGTCGATTTTCCGGTGTAATACCACATAACAAAACGCACACAGAACAAGAGTGTTGACGAACAAAAAGGTATCTTTAATACCCGAAAAGAGAAATGCTGCTAGAAGACTTTTCTCTGGAAGGAGCGATCATGGCAGAGCGTCACGCGTCCACATCAATAGCCATCTCCAGCCAAAGCCTGGTAATGGATGGATGGTCAGGACTCGCTAAGCCGGCACACGCTAATCCAATAGCCACCAAATCCATGCCTTTCAGCAGCTGATCAACTCGGGCTGAAAACACAACCAAACACATTTCCGACTTTTTTGTAATTTTTGCCACAAGTTATTACCCCGAAAACAAACATTTGGCACACACACACACAAAAAAAACATGTGACGTTCAGTGTTTGCCGTGGAATTTATGACGCGTTTTGGAATAATTGTAGCAAAGATAATAACAGAAGAATACGAAGACGTGTCTCCGAGCACGGTCGTCGAGAAATTCTTGAAAGAAACCGTCACGAACCCAGTATATCAAGCCGTCGGCTGGTTTGATATACGAGCGTCGCCCCCATGTATTTAAAGGATTGTTTGGAACCACTGATTCATATCAGCCTCTATAGTAATATTCTTCAAAAAGACTTCGCGTATTGTTGTAATTATCCAGCCAAACATTATGAGTGAAACATTTGGCAGTGAATTATTTGGCAGTGAAACATTTAGTAGTAGTAATCCTTTGATTGAATTTGGAACATTTACTGGCACCTTTATTTTTGAAAGGTACAGATTTCTGAATTTTAAAAAATTGAGATCTACTACTTTTAGTTTGTGTTACTACACAACTACTTTCAATACAGGTCGCGTCTTGCATTGGTGACAATACGTTTTAGTTCAGAGAGTTATTCAAGAACACCGCAGTGAAACAAATTTCATTTCATTCATGAAATGGCTTTACAGTACTAAGCACACAAAACCTCAGGCCCAGGATAGGGAAAACCGTTTGGTGTCCTTTCACAAAAGAAAGTTGGTAAAACTCAAAGTGTTTTGACTGAAAAAATATTTTTAATGAGGTTTCTTACTTTTTCGAAGACTGATGTCTTCGTTTTCGTTATTTTAATTAAGTTAGTTCCTTAATAAGATGGCCTTAATACCTAGCCTATTCGGCCTGTGTACATGGCCCGTATGTAGGGTATATAGGTGGTATACGTTCGTGATCGAGGACACGCTGCAACACTTATTACAAATCAATGAGGTTTATTTTTTTTCTGTATACCGTACAATTTCATTGTGCTATTTTGGTATCTGTTCTCCGATTTATAGTTCAATAGCTCCGGGCATCAACCGCCGTTGTGTGGTTACAGCCTGGGGGTTTGAAAGGGTTTAGGGACATCTCTTCTCGCTTGATTGTGACAAAACTACCTTCCTCTATCTAAATTACGTCGGCAAATTTGGCCAGCCATCAAACCGCCGGTTTCTGTGCTTATATGTCAAAGGAAGCGGGCATAAACCTTGGTTGATATAATCTGGGGATGCTTTTTCTGCCAAGGTATACCGCTACTAACGGCTTATTCTATGATGAAGACTCAGCCAATCGCGGTGTTCCTAGCCCATGCAACCCAGGTCGAGGTCTTCCCATACCGCTCGTGACATTCGTCGTAAATGTGTAGGCATTGCCTAGGCCTGTATTGTATTGATCATCTATATAGATGCATTGCTCACCACAATGGTGCCGCATTACACACTATGTTATGTCATATGGTCACACATGGTTATCTTCCAGCTCTGATAGGACGATAGCATTACACAGAACTCTGCAGAAGAACCGTGATCATACACATGTGCGCAGTGACAGGCGATACAGTATGCCATGACGCGTCTGTATATCAGCAATATCTCAGAATTAATTAATGTTTTCTTTAAAGAAAACACATGTGCGCTTGAAAGTCAATCGGTCAATCATATAAGCAATTAATCCATTAATCTAACCCCCTGTCACTTTTCTAGTCTGTTTAGTGCTAAATCATGTTGGAAAGCGACAAATGAGTGAAATATCTGAAAGACAGCGTATGTATTCTTGATTCGGGTAGATCAAGTATTGGCGGCATATTCTTGGGAGAATACAGTATACTCTCTACTGCCACGTAATGCCACAGATCAAACACTTTGAAGGAAGCTGATAGGCGACAGAAATGTAAGGTGCGGTTTTAAAGAAAAAGGTTTTGGTTGTTTTATCTGTCAAGATTTGTTAAAGTTTGAACAAATAAGACCGCACAAAACAAATACTACATGTAGGAAACTATGATATATAGGCCTACCATTTTGATTAAAATACATACATTTCAGCACATTGTTATACTCTGTAACATACTTGGTACAGTTGAATACTTAAAAGTGGCAAAACCTGACAATAGTTAACTGACATCACAGCTGTAAAGTGAATGGCCTTTTCTCCTGACAATCAGTCCCATGTAATATTGTATTTACATCCATAAGTCCATAGGTACCTTTATAGTACACAATAATATGGAGGAAAAGACTGTTGCATGTTTTCATCTTTGTAGTAAAGTGCTAAATCTTACATATATACACATGTAACATGTATAAATATTCTTTGTATAGATTTGTGGTCGTAGTGGCTGCTCGCAGGCGTATGAACTGATATATGTGCCGTTCCAGCCACCATATATACTATGGAAAACACGGGCTGACTGTTCCCATAGACCTACCCGTCGCCATATGTATATTAAAGTGCTCTGAACTGATATGAATAAAGCTTTATTTATTTATTTGATTGGTGTTTTACGCCGTACTCAAGAATACTTCACTTATGTGACGGCGACCAGCATTCTGGTGGGAGGAAACCGGGTTTAGTCCAAAGGAAACCCACGACCATCCGCAGGTTGCTGACAGATCTTCCCACTTAGAGGAAGCCAGCATGAGCTGCACTTGAACTTACAGCGACTGCATTGGTGAGAGGCTCCTGGGTGATATGAATAAAGAGATATTTCTTTTAAGGACACCTTTGTTTAGGGCTAGTTATCAGATAAATCACCAAGTATACAGGGTGTCCCAGAAGTCGTGCACCATCCAGGTTGAGGTTGAATGCTTAAGCTGAGTGGTGTGTTGCCCCACCTCTTTCAAACATAAAACCAATTCAAGCCTTTCTTGTTCTGTTCGTTTATTAGACATAATTAACTCTGAAAGAGAAAAAAAATTAAAATCAGTATTACATCTGAAACACAGAAAAAAAATAAAATCAGGATGGTGCACGAATTCTGGGACACCCTGTATACCCGCCAAACAAGCAGGTACCAGATGTGTTAGATGGTTTGCTGGAGGGGTTAACATGATGTGTATACCTGTAAAACAAATACGTAACAAGTTCAACTGTCAGTGTGAAAACGACGACCGATGTTAGCACTCGTTATACCTTTCCTGTGGTATAAGTCTGTTACGTTATCATGTTTGTGTTTACGTGCCATGGATCTAGGTTGTGAAAATGAGCTGTAGGTATTACAAAAGATGTGACTACCATCTGATGCACTCACTATTTGTTGAGTAAATATAGATCGCGCGGCTGGGTACACACGTACAGGTTGACGGGCTAAAAGTAAGTGTTTTCCGTGAAGCCACACCTGGCCGGTAGGTTACATAGCTCTGGGCGAATGCTCTGGTCGTCTCTGTCAGGTGAAGTGTTGTTGTAGGATTACCGTGAGTTCAGTGTCACAAAAGGACGCTCTGAGAATCAAAGGGTGAATCTACCTGTCCAAATCAAGCGGATAATCGACCAATGAACACCTCTTCAGTGCCGCTGTATCGAGTCTTTTCTCTGCCATGCACTCGTGTCTAGTTTGTATGACGCTGGGTGGGATCTTGCACCCGTAGAAGCAGAATCAATTTCCCAGAGAATACGCTGGCCGGAAAAAGAGCAAACGCCGCTTTATGCGAGCCCAGATTGTCCCTTGGAAAGAACGACTGTTTCAATTAAATCCACTCAAATGAAGTTAGGAAGTCGGTAAGCCCGTATAAAAAGTAACCGTAGTATAGTTCTATTGAATGCTTGGCTGTTGTCGCGGGGGAAGCCATTCCCGATGAAAAGCCAGCACTAGGGGTTTTGTCCTCCCACAGAGCGATAACACGGCACCTTGAAAGGCAAACGGACAAATACTCGTCACTTGTTCGGTTTTTCACACATCGTCAACGACTCTTCAGACAGACCAACTATCTGTCACCGGGCAAGCGATTTTTTTTACATTGAACAATGCAATTGGATTAAGGACCTCTTTTCAAACCCAGAAATTGTTTCCGCAACAATTTACCAAATATTTAGTAGTTTTCTCAGGTGTTTCCAACTTCTTTTCCCTCCTGTCAAAGACCCCCTTCATGAAGACGTAATTAATCTGCGTCACTTCGAAGCAGAGCGTTCGGCTGTATTCCGGGGCAGTGATCAATCCGCCGAGGTTCCTCGATCCATCAGATGCTATCTCTTAGCCAGACGTGAAAATAACAAAAAATACAAAATTAAACGGTCAATTAAAGAATAGCCGCCGTCACTACATGCATCTTAATCAAGATACAGAGGCATCTATTGACAACGTTATTAGCAGCCCTGTAGGACATAGCAAATTGCAAGACTTAAAATGTAACTTTAAATATACTTGCATATCAATGCACTTGAGTGAAACAACGTTAAACAGATGTGAAAAGGAAAAACATATGAAAAAAGTAAAGGGTCAGTAATATATATTTATATATTTATTTGATTAGTGTTTCAGCAATGCAGACTATTTCACTTATACGACGGTGGACAGCATTATGGTGGGAGGAAACCGGTAGAGCCTGGGGGAACAGTCAGTGTCGTCAGTGTATGATCTCTATTCCATCACAAGATGTGTCTTTGAATATCTCTACACTTAACTGAATGCAAGTGTCAAGTTAAGTAATATACAAATTAGACATACAATGACATATTTCTTTTCATTCTTATCCCATTAAATGGGAGTAATTCAATTTACCACTCCAAAAGCAACACAACTATTTTCAATTTGTTATATAAACACGAACTTTCTGAGAGACACGGGTATTATTAAGAGTATTTACCGAGCAAAATTTATTTTCTGTAATAGACTCAGGGTGCTGAATTTGAAACATTCTGTATGTCAAGTAAATACAACGGCCAACGTAAAATTCATGCATATATTTATTTATATACCTTGACATGTCTAGTAATATACTTACTATTTATTCATTGGTAATCATATAGTCGGCAGACTGATTGTACTTATCGGCAAAATTTGGTACTTTGACCCCCGTCTCATCTTTATTCATCAGGCTACTTTTATTACAGTACAGGCTCCGTGTCTTACCAATGAATGGTGTGCTGGACTGACCAGCCGTGCTTACGTGATAACAAGGTTTAGCTGAAAAGTTGATCACTGCATATCAATACGGGAATGTGAAATAGGTCAGGGTATTGAACAGGTCAGAGTGGTTCACCTGACAATACTGGTCAATCTGGGAAAACCAGGATATTATTGCCGTCTTGAAGAAATAGGGGGAAGAAATTGCCGATAATCAAGCATTAATATTATTCATGAGAAGTCGGGATCTTATTGTGTTGGGAAGAAATTAAGATGGGGAGGTGTCGCCTCGATGAAGGCCTATTGCCCCCTACAGCTGTTGAATTTTAACCATGCCATAATCTCGTAAGGCGATCTGAACACTACTCCGGGAATATATTCACCCTTTTTTCATTGTGACTCGGAGCTCGCACGTAAACGGCAGTGTTCTCATCGGACAGTGCGGAAGGAGGATGGCTGTGGGGGTAGATAGAGAGGTAAGCTGGGGCAGACGGGGACACGGGGACCATGGGTATGTACCAAGAGACCCACAACTCCATGATGTTCTAGATTCCGTGTGCTGACGTGACACCGCCGGCATTAGGGCGGACATCTCCAGTAAACACGTACGGTAGAAGTTAACGCAAATCACAGCGAGCATCTTACAAGCCCTGTACCTCTGCTGTCGCCCCTGAACACCCGTGCATGTGTCACCAGTGAACCTCAGTCGTTTCGAAAGTCGCGACGCCTTTCGGTAAACCAATCTGATTAAAAGAACACGATGAAACCAGCCTGACTGTATATATATATACATGGCTACGTCTACATAGGCTTTGACGTTCACGTGGAAAGTTTTGACGTTCGGGCCGCTGACCAAGCTTGCCTATAGGCCTTTATCCTCACTGACGTATTCTATAGGGACAGGGCTACCATGAAATCAACCCTGTCCTTGTTAAGTCCAAATTAAGGAGATGGAAAACCCCCGGATGTTGTAAAAGCGAAGAACGTGTGTTTTGAAAAGCAAGGTTGATTGCATCTTTACTCCAGTAACTTCCGGATTATCCAAACAGCCCGATGACAGCACGCGGATAGCCTTTTCGGGCGGACGGTTTACCCAAGAAACACATCTGAGACTTTATGTACCTGAAGAGGTGAGTTAATATGTGGTGAGCAGTAAATGCTGCATGAAAAAAGTGAAAGCTTTGTAGACGTGGTATTCTGCTAACTGATAATGGCCCTGCGATGCACTCGTCACTTAAAAAACAATTGATGATTAATGAGAAAGTTTACGAAATATCTCCTCTATGTATCATAATTAAAATTAAGTTTTAATGTCATTTAAGAACAGAAAGTTTTGTTGTTATTTTTTTTTTCGAAATTTGATCTCCAGTTGATCACTAAACATGACATAAGTATAGTATAACATCCTAATAAAAATTTTGTGACCTCTTTCAAATTGATGTGAAACTTAAAAACAAATCATTGCTGATGTCGTGTCAATGGGCAGTATTTCCGATTAGTATTTGTTACGGTTTTATTATTTCATAAAATATTATCGCTGACACGGCGAGAGTATGTATCCTGTTCAAAGACCATTGCCGAACTCAACGTTACTGGGATACAACAATGACACAATACCTGCTGATCTCACGCAAAATGATAATTATAGTTAAGTTAACGTTGTCCCGGTAGGTGGAGAATTGCGCACGCGCATGAGTCAGCTATTCAGCATATAGGGATCTATAAAATCTCCTGGATACCGTGCAGAACCAGATTCCCTGATGGGCCGTCATATAAACCCTTACTTATAATGGTTATCGTGCACATACAAATGAATTTTTCGTATCTAAGTTTAAAACTAATGAACACGTGACCTGCTAGCTTATAAATTCGTAGTATGATGCAGACAGAAAAAGTTTGAAATAGTTCTCAGATTTTGTTTTAGGTTACAGATACGCGAGAAGCGTTCCCAATAGATTTAACTATCTTGAAACTGAGCTTGAATACTGACATATAATTCGTCAACACGGGAAACAAATGACTGTATGTGTCGCCCCCAATCGACCGTGTTATTAATTAGACGAGTTTTAACGAACTTAAACATGCTTGAAATTCGTGCAGAGTAAAGCAACACAATGCGACTGCGTGGCCTCGTATAGATGTGAGTTCGTCTACCAATATCCTGTTTTCTTTTTCAAAGTTTGAAATTCAGGCCGCGTTTCTGGCGGGATAATACATCAGGTCGTTAGTCAAAACCAACAAATCTATACAACCGAGAGCTGCATACCACAGCGTAACTACGACGACGATTACTTAGTCGCAGATCAATTTTCTCATTCTTCTTGTGCCCAGAACATAATAAACGGACTGAGGATTTTTTGAAAAGAAAATGAGAATAGTGTTCTCTATACTGGCTGTCATGTCCACAATACAAGTGATTTATTCTCCAGCCTAAATTAGCTCGTCTTGGGCTGGGCTATGTTATCTGCAGCTGGAATGGCCACGTTTCAATGATATGCCGGCATCGCGGTAAAGTACGAGACGGGGGCTGTCAACGCCAGATTCACCAATACCCTATCACATCTGCGTCCTAATAGGCAGAAATTTCATCAGAGGTTTAGGATAGTAGGCCACTGTGAATCGTCACAAGTATTTTTGATATTAGCTCCCAGTGCACTAGGAGCAACTGTATGCGGAGGCCAAGTGGCCTCGATCGGCTTATCTGCTCGTTTGTCAAAAGCTCAACTAACGATCAAAAATTCCCAGAGCATTTTATGATCACCTCGAAATATGGGGGAATGAGATACTATATTGCCGATCAAAAGATCTAGCGTCTCGGTGAGAATTTGTCATTTCTCTTCCCAGAAGTAAATGTCCATTTCTTCCCCCAGAAAATGGCAAAATTGCATTGACTACGGGAGCTGGAATTCTTGTTACTCACTTCGAAGATAAGAGAAAGGAGGTCAGCCATGTCGTCAATAATGGCGGAGGCGGAGGACATTCATTTCCTATACCTCTTCAGCAATTTTTTATCTGGCAGTTGGAGAAGAATTATGTGGACTGCACGTAGCTACAGCTTGTATGGTGGAACGTAATGAAATTTCCTTTAGCAATTAAAGTTTGGTATTGGCAAAATTATTAATAATTGGAAAGGAAAATTTAACTAGCCACCCCAAACTCAATTACTGACGATTGTGACTTCTGTCAGCGCGTGCGTAGTGTCTATTCTCCACCATCAAGCTGGGGAAATTTCCGAGTCTTCGCCTAGGTTTGGGCTGGCCAAATTACATTAGAGGGCTATCCTCGACGGAACTCAAAGGTACTGCCACCAGCGTGTCTTTAAAAGGGCGAATTCTCTGAGGGCAGGACAGCACTGAAAGATGTTTGTTTCTGTCACTGCAAGAGGCCTGCTATGGATTTTTTAATCGTTTTATAAAGCATTGATCTGTTGATTTGGCGTATTAGGCGGATTTGTTGGACCCTCCAGCAAAGTAGCTTGTCCCAAGGACACATGCAGCATTACATAGGGTAAGGGTCTCCGTACGTCACAAGCTTAGGGCTTGTATGACAGGGGAAAAGATTCGCGGCACCTGTAAGTCGATGCAGTTGAATACACAGTGAAATGTGCAACATATACAGACTTAGAGACAGTTATGAGAACAACCAATTTAGTGATACATTAGATGTAGCCTAGGTACACTTTATACAGGCTGATACATGTGCGTGTTTTCCATTAGAGAGCATATATCATTCATGAACACTATTCTGTTTTTAAAAAATGCCTTTTTCCGCTTTCAAATGCTATAAGAGTCACTATTGTAAGACTTGGCTCACTGTCCGCTTTATAGACACAACGACATGAAATGAAATATGAGCACGAAAACAATATTTCACATTTCTTAGCTTACACTTTAATTCCCACAAGTTGTAATTTCATAACTCTAGTGGTAATTCCGCTGTTGCTTTACAAAGTTGAACGGCAAACTAATATCATGGTATAGGCAAAACATATCATGTCGTGTCGGTTCACAGAACAAGCTGATGTTGCGTTGTTTCAGTACATACAGTTTGATATTTACACCGAGTGACATGCACTTAAACCCATAAAGCTCCCATACCATAGGTCAGATCAAATGTATTTTTCATTTAGCACCCAATGATACAGCGCTGTGCCTCAGTGCAGTTGTTCAGGCTATTAGTGCTCCCCTCTTTTTTGGTGTCCAGTAATAGATCCATTGTCGCGTTTCCGGTCGTCACCATTTGTCAAAGATCGGTCACTGCGGGCAGTTTGTGGGAGGGCGCCTTTAGTTGAGTCTTTAACTAACCTATCTATTCCATTTACAGTACGTGTGAATACGTATTCAGTGCGGTACTTCCTGTGGGACTTTACGGTCACTCACGACGTTTAGAAAACCTAAGGTTTTGTGATAAGAAATAGCAGGATAGTTTACTCTCTGAATGATTGACTGATTGATTAACTTGTGGCTTGCTTTCATTCGATGTAACTTTCTGGTTTATTTATTGAAAATGTATAACATTTATATATACCTTTTATAAGATGTCAGGCTTGTAACTGAGCATTACAGTTGTAATGAAGAATTGAACTTATACACCTCTAATTCATAAATATCCATTAATGTCAGTATTTGTGTCATCATCCTTCTTACTCAGTAAATAAGCTTGATATTGTTATATTTTGACGTGTCTAGCATTTCTACTACAGTTCCCCTTGTACATAAATAAGGTCAAAACTCTATTAATCCTATGAAAATGGCACGTTAAATTCAGCGTCCGTTCATTTCTGGGCGGAGCGTATATAAGGTCTCGTCTTTTCTCGTTATATGAGAAATAACGCGTGATTTGTGTGTGTGTGTGTATTTTCAGTATATTGAGGTCAATTCGCTTGACATTTTGCACACACGCGAGCTCTATATTATTTCCTTGTCAATTAGAATTACAACCCGAGACTGTAGTCTGACAGCTGTAGTTTGATATAGCCTCACACCTACAAACAATAACCTGAGTTTACATGGGCTAGCTCCAAGGCACGATTTACTTATATCGGATATACCTACAATTTGAAATGTAAGACATTTCCGGACGCTCTGTAGCTAAAATGAAAACAGCCAATAGCACGCGCTGTTAGTTTTTCTGAAGGAAACTGATCCTAACCGCCATTCAAAACAGGTGATACAAACCATGGGCTCAGACAACTTTAAGTGCTATAGGCTTGTAATATCTTGTTTTTGTGATTAATTTTCGTAGTATATATAATAAAGCTGGTGCGTAATTCGTGTATCAAACCGGAAACTATTTTCTGTTTTCTCATTTCATATATATATAGCCAAGACAATGCCGTTTAAAAATAGATACCTTAACTTTTGCAAAAGTAGAGAAAATACATAGAAAGGAAATACAGAGAACAAATACATAGTCAGGGAATACAGAGAACAAATACATAGTAAGATTTGTATTTATCTAAACCCTGATAAAGAAGAAACAGCAGGTGTGCGCGGCGATGCGTTCCTTATACCACAATATGTACAGACCAAGAAACCACTTAAAGTTCGGCATCGGCATTTTTTCCCACTCCAACTTGGAAGAACAAAGTACCCAAAGACATACAATCAGGGTAGGCTTATATGCCAAAATGTGATGGGTGGTCTATTGATAATTAATTAAAAGCGCATAAATCATTTTCATTTTAGCCAGGGGCTGAGCGAATAGAGCGATCAAGTATAATCTGACAGGGTTGTTCGGTGCACAAGTCTCTATCTGTAGCATATTAATTTGTGGCTAATTCCTGTAAAGCGTAGCTGTCCGTTGTGAGGTAGCGAGTTCGAATCCAGTTCTGGCTACTTCAGTTGCGACTTAACTTATGAAGTTTATCAGGTGCCTGGCAAAGGGGGGGGGGGGGGTTCTTCCTCTCATAAAACTAACCTTTGTAACAGTGAGCACATCCTGAAGCCCAGCCTAAGTAATTCAAATCCATAAATGAAAACGGTTTAAAAGTAAGACTGTGTATGTCAGTAAAGAATTTCGACGTGGTTTAAAGCAAGTTATAAAACATGCCAAGCCAAATACAAATATAAAGGCCGGGACATCAGTGTTTTTTGTTATGATATTTCAAATTTTCTTCCACCGTTAACGTGTCTGCTGCATTAAACACACCATGGTTAAACGAAGTGACGTAACACAGTAAGATTACATAACAATACGTCTCGACTGACGACTTTCGTACATTTGGTGTTGCCTAGACTCGACCATATTTTTAATGTACGTTGCCAAGAGACCACACGAAGATATTAGAAGAAATGAGTGACATATTGATAATTTCCAATTTTCGCCCGGCCATAACAGCCCAGTTGAAACGACTTCGTGATAATGGCGTCGTTATTTTCGTAGTCCAACACAGTACAATTTTATGATGGGATGTGCTGAGATTTGGTTCTGCGAACGTAAAACTAATGACGCGGATAAAGCATGTGTGCAATAACATCATAATGACACCAGTTATCGCTATGGCTTCGTCATCGTCATCAAGTCACCACAAAACACAAGATAGCCTTAACATAATAAAAGATCTGTAGCTTAGCCATCAAAACCAGAACAACGGTGACAGTGGGTAATTGATAAATGGTCACGCGTAACTATTGAAATACGGCCTCTTACTTACCTCACTTACGATTTATTATAACTGTTCATGTAAATGGCAAAACACAAGTTCGCATTGCAAATCATACTTGGCGAGCATTTTTCTTCTTCTTCTTTTTTTTTTGTCGTTTTGTTTTTTTTTTCTTCTGCGGGCAAAACGCTGGGGTAATTTGTGTGTGGTCAGTTTTATCGATCTAACTCTCAATGCTGACAAACTTTATTGATCTCTACTTAAATTGTGGACTCGTGCATATAATTAAATTGTTTATCACTTAGACCGTGCCATGCAAGGGAAACAAAGCACGACTGTCCCATCTGACCTCCTGGTATCATTTACGTTTGACATTTACAACTCTGTTCAATTGACACTATTTTTTTTCTAGATTTTCGTAAAACTTTATGTCTCGCACAATCCAATATACTACTAAAACTTACACTTGTTTACTTCTCATATATAGCGACTTCCTCTCAGCTGAAAAATATTTTTGCGCGATTAGGGGCGAAAAAGCCCGTCTGCCTTCGGGCTCAAAGCTTTCCGAACAAAGCTCACGACTGTGGCTCTGCTGGCAAGCCGTGGGACGCCGAGAGAGGTGGTCCATGTTCGAATGCCTCGGGGGGCCAACTTGAAGTTGATAGAATTACCGGTATCTCCTCGACGTCGTCAGAATATATAACCTAGTTCTAATCAGGGTGATTTGCTGCTTCGACCTTAATCATCAAAGCCTATTCAGCGTGATCCTCGCACGCAGCTGATACAGAAAAATCAGCCAGTGGACTGGTGGAGACTTTTTTGTTTGTCTCGATCACATGTTTTTCTTTCAATTTTGTTTATTTGTTTAGTTCGTGTTGAAAGATTTGTTCCAATTTTTTTTGTGTCGTTTACGACGTGGGTGAGGTTTATTGGGGGAGGAAACCACAGTGCCTGGAGTGCACAACCACCGACCTTTGTTACTTATATGATGGCGATCAGGTTTATTGGTGGACGAAACCACAGTGCCTGGAGTATACAACGAACGACGTCTGTCACTAATATGATGGCGGTCAGTTTTATTTGGGGAGGAAACCAGAGTGCCTGGAGTATACAGCCACCGACCTTTGTCACTTATATGATGGCGATCAGGTTTATTTGGGGAGGAAACCAGAGTGCCTGGAGTATACAACCACCGACCTTTGTCACTTATATGATGGCGATCAGGTTTATTGGTGGAGGAAACCACAGTGATGTGGAGTATACAACAAACGACGTTTGTCACTAATATGATGGCGGTCAGGTTTATTTGGGGAGGAAACCAGAGTGCCTGGAGTATACAACCACCGACCTTTGTCACTTATATGATGGCGGTCAGGTTTATTGGTGGAGGAAACCAGAGTGCCTGGAGTATACAACCGCCGATCTTTGGTACTTATATGATGGCGATCAGGTTTAGTTGGGGAGGAAACCAGAGTGCCTGGAGTATACAACCACCGACCTTTTTCACTAATATGATAGCGGTCAGGTTTATTTGGGGAGGACATCAGGGTGTCTGGAGTATACAACCACCGACCTTTGTCACTTATATGATGGCGGTCAGGTTTATTGGGGGAGGAAACCAGAGTGCCTGGAGTATACAACCACCGACCTTTGTCACTTATATGATGGCGGTCAGGTTTATTTGGGGAGGAAACCAGAGTGCCTGGAGCATACAACCATAGACCTTTGTCACTAATATGATGGCGGTCAGGTTTATTGGGGGAGGAAACCAGTTCCTGGGATGTCAGGCATATATATACTCCTGAATCTGAGACTTCCTTGGTCAGAGATAGTTCGGTCGTAACAAGTGCAACGCTTTACATCACTAAGCCAGCTCAAACCCAGCAATAGATCAAGAGATTGCGTTCTATGGGTGCAGAGACAGTCGATGGTCGTGGGTTTCCCCTAGCTCTGCCCGGGTGCCTTGCGTCATAATTCTGCGTCATAATTCTTATCTAATATTATTATTATTATTATTATTATTATTATTATTATTATTATTATTCTAGAGTGCCTGGTTGCGTAAAACGTCAATGGAATGCACAAAATAAATAAACGGGTAAAGAGGAAATAAAATGAAAACCTAACAGTAATGTTTCAAGAACAGCAAAATCTAGATTCGCCAAAAATAAAAAAATGGAAATTTTATCCAGGGAAATGTTATAGAAGAATTGTTCCTGTAGAATACTCTATATGTATACTTTAATTCGTATCGTGAATAAATTTGTTTTCACTACTCTCTGAACGAAATAATCCTGTTTTGGTCATGAAATATGACCCTGATGGGCTTCAAGTATTTTCATTGGCTCAGGCTGCTACTTCAGAAGTCCATCATGTGTAGGGAAGAAATAACATTGCACAATTGAATCCATTCAGGACAAACATTAGACTTGTAAAGTGCCCATTTTTAAAAGCAACAATATTGGTTCAGAAAGAACATGGATTGTCTCCATAGTTTTTTTGGCTTGTTAAGTACCAGGTCTAAATCAATGATTATTGAGGTGTAAGACATTACCAATCCAATTGACATGTTATTCGACAAGAACGAAAACAAGCGAAGAGAGAGAAAGGGAGGCTTTGGATAGAAGCGAGAACTTAAGAAAACAGTTTGAGTTGAGCTTTAAGTATTGGTTGGGGCGACTGGGCTTGTCCTCGAATGTGGATGCGGAAACATGTAAAGAGGAAGCGTAATCCCCACGATGTCTTCCCAGTGTCAATTGGCCAAACCGAGTCTTCTTATTCCACCGGGTCGTCGCACCATAACAATTGTAATGGGTTATGTGATCAGAAAACATTGACGCTCATCAGCCGAAGACGGTGTGCACACAGAATAATACAAGCGCATCCTCCTCCCGCCCCCAAAAAGGAAAAATGTCCTAAAATCAGTCCTTAAAGGCACGAAATGCACACATGAGTTTTGTCTCAGGGTTTGACTTTTTTCTTCCGTCTTATCGAAAGGCATTTTCGTCCGGGGCACGGTCAATTTTGACGATTGCTCGAAAACCCCTGTTCTTGTACACAAACTAGCTGGTGTAGAATAATTGTTAAAACTAGAGGCTTGAATTAGTGTATTTCTATTAATCTTTGGACTTTTCTATCTCCTTTCTCTTTCCCAAATAACCCGCCAGCATGCAGAGTCAGGCGGCGAGTGCCGGCAGCTCAAACAACGTGGACTGCTGCATGTATTACGTCTGAATGGCGAGTGACAATGCATGAAATCAACACAGCCCAAAGAGACAGGTTGGAAAATTGATTGGAAGAGCAGTCGAGCAAAACGAAGATGGGCGAAGAGCGGTAAGACTTCCAGAAAGGGTTCAGACTCGGGGATCAGGGTAAAGCGCCTGACAGGATAGGGTTAACGTAATGGGGTGTCGCGAGCCGTTAGGGCTGACTCACGAAATCGGGAACTGTGTCCCGAAACGAAACGGAAGTGCGCTCGATGACCTTTGGCTCTGGTATAATCTCAAACCAAATTCTAGCCCGGCCAGCCTGTGGGAGTACTTGACACCACGCGTGAGTCGGCATTCTTAACTAATTTAGTCTGTTACATAATTGTTTTATTGGAATAAGGTAACCTAAGGTGGCTACACAGAAGACCGATTACGCCATTGCACAGCTCATTCCCCCTCTCGATCGTAATCTGCCGTCAAATTTTGACAAAAGTGAAATAAATCAACGGGCAAACTCAAATCCTCATTGTGGCAAATTACACACTTTCCTTCAGTTATAAGACAGTTTGATGACCTTAATTGTGTTCCGACTTAGACCATTGGCTTTTTACGAGTTTTAGGCATTTGCCAAGATCGTTTTTTCTCGCTGAGTACAGCAAGGCAATCGCCATTAATTTTCCTCTGCACAAATTGAATTATATTGAGATGAAACCAATCACATAGTTAAGCTAAGCAGTGTATATATGTTGATAATCTACTAAACCCTCATCGTTTCCCAAGCCAGTGTGATCTTATCGCTGGGAAACATCGGAGATGCCAATGTCTTAAGGCGCAATAAATAGCCGGTGAATTAGGCGCGAAATTCACAAGCTTCAATGAATACAGTTTCTTCTCAACGTTTTTCTGTTCACACGCCACTTACCACCAATAACATCTATTCATTCGCGGATGTATTTAATGTTTAACTGATTGAATTGATTCATGGATTGATTGACATATTAATCAGTTTTTTCACCAATCACTCTTTAATATCGCAATTCATGTGTTCGACATTTATACATGTGCCAGCATTTCATTTAATTCAGCTCGCCTAAGAAATAGTCATTAAGTATTAGCAATTTCCGTAATCTAAGAACGTTTTGGACGTTTTTTATTTTCTCTGATTAAGAATGTTAGACTTTGTTTTCAACTCTAATCATGTGTTTATAGAAAAGGGCACTGACGACTGTGCCACACATATAAACAAAAGGAAACAGTGGTAGATATCTTATCTAAATGTTTTTTTTTATCTCTTATCTAAAAGATTTTCTGGCCTCAGTTTCACACTAATTCATGCACAGTATCAAGTGACGATTATGAAGATTATGGAAGGCGTTGTCAAGGATACATTAAACACATATTCTTGGAACTGTTAGAGAAAGATGTGTATATCCTATATCGCACTGTTACATTTTTTGTTTTATTTAATGTGATATATATATCACATATATATATATATATATATATATATATATATATATATATATATATATATATATATATATATATATATAATTCTTTATTTATAAGGCATATATTTCTTTTCAAAACTCCGTTTAAAAATAAAAATATGCATGCTTGCACTGTCCTATGCGTAAACGCCTGCTTGGATAATGCGATGTAACAGATCAAAGCGAACCACATTACAGTATGGTGTAGTATACCTGCAATTTTGGTGTGACCTTAAATGATATGAAGAAATAGACGTTTTAATATCCTCAGATTTAGACTGACTTATATGCCACGTAAACCCTGGACTGAAAGACCTTTATATAATGACTACTAACAAAGTAACCTGTAAGTCACTTGTTTATTTTTTTTTAAATAAGCTCTTTGAAAAATGAACTCATACAACTAAACATTTCTTTGATATGCTTGGTTCAAAATGTTTCTAAAGTGAGATCCATTTAAAGTACAAATGAACGACCCCATGACACGGAAGTTTCTGCTTTCCAGATTTTCACAACTGGATAATTCAGTTTTTCATCTTTTGTTTTTCAACAGTTGCTGTTCGTGTGTCTCGGATAACTTAGATTCATACCTCCAAGAGTTTGGTATAGGCTATAAGGTTTAACCATTTCTATTTGCACACTAAGCTAAAGTGTTAGAACTCTTCCAACGGGAGCCTTAGCAGTGATAAAGGGGGGAGGTAAGCGAATTAAGGGGTGATAAATAGGACAGGGGAAAAGAATGCTCCAAGGCGATTTGCATATTAGCTAATGGCTAGCATATGGGTTCACAAATTGAGGTTTGCTGTAAATGGCCTGTGGTATGTGACAAAGCAGTTTGTACCCAAAAACAAGCTGTTGTCGTGGCACCTTTTCCTTGCCGTTAATTTGCATATAAACGTGGCGATCTCGTTGCTAATGGGCTTTTGGTATCTAATCGCTCCCCAAGGAACAAGGCATTGACCGCAGTCAAGCGCCTCTCCAGTACTTCTATAGTTACCGAAATTAAAATATTTCTTGAAAAAAAAAATGGTCTAAAATGAGAACATATTTCGGTCTCTAATATTCTCGCTCAACCCCGTCTAACTCTGACTCGGTCTCCCATCGCTATTATTTTATCGTCATATTTCAGTTCGGTCCTGTCCAAAAAACCAGCCCGATTGTTCCACAAGGAATTGGTGTGTTCAGTAGTTAGTAATTGCGGAGCCCTCAAAGCGGCTGTATGAGGCCCTCTCAAGATTTCCTTCTGCATGTGACATGGCTAATTTAAAGTCAGGGCTTGGGTGTTAAGAGCGCTTACAGTTGAATTCATTCCATTGGCATTGGGACATTTTCCGCCAACTAGCATTGCATGCTAAAGCGCCATTTTTGTCTTTCCTCTGACATGTGGAAATAGCTTGTCACCATTGCCTGAAAGAGTCGGCCATGCGCAGGCCTCCCGAGGGCCTGTGCCCAAGCCTACTCTGCGCCTTCGGGGTGGGAACAGCGCAATTAACACTGCGTGCCCCAACCATGGACGTTGTGAGAAGTCCGCTCTCTGGAGGTTTTTCTTCGTGTGAAAGAACTCGAAATCATTTTCTTGTTCGAATCGAGGCGTTAGGTCGTCACAAAGTCCTGACATAGAAGAAACGTGAGTTGTTCACAAGAGTCGGTTTATATCCAGAGTTTAGTTGAACTTAACTGGGCTACAGAATAGCCGGTTGTGGGAAGGCCTGTGTTCTCTCTAAACATACACACAAACCTCCTCCCCCCTAGAAACTTCAATCACCGGAGTGTTGCCATCTTCCCAGAACGGACAACCCATTGCCCATGCGATCAGCAGGTCTCATATATCCCAAGCCGGGACCTCGACTTGCTCTTTGTCCTCATATACCTATATCTCGAGGATTAAGTACATTGAGAGAGGCCTATCAGTTTACACACACCCGTGTGTCTTGGAGAATTTAGCTGATACGGTCAGTGACCACCTGACAATCCTGACGGCCCTAAATTTCTCGACTGAATTAAATTTGACCTTTGATCGTCGATCACTTACGCAATCACCTTTGTATCTACCTTTCTTCACTTGGCACCTTTTACATCATTTTCCAATTATCGAAAGGGAAACACAACGTTCCTTTAGACACGACAGCGGACCGTGTGAAATGACAAGAAACGACTCTAATCTCAAAGTCAAGGCGTCGAACGGTTTGTCAAGTGGCTGTTGAGAGAAATGACTTTGTAACGTTTCTGCGAATGGAGCGATATAGTCGAATCTTCTACTTGATGTCCTTTATTCAGTATCAATTCTGAGAGGATAAAGACTGTGAAAGCCATTTAGTGTTTTGGGTAACGAGGCATACAAAGATCGTCAACTTTGGTCATTGCAGGTAGCCATTATGCAACAACAGCGTGGGGAAACTTTAAAAGCTAATGTTTGAGATTTACGACAGATTAAGAACTTGGAAGTAAATTATCGCACAGAGGGACACAGCTGGAAGAGATGAATGGCTCAAATGCACTTTAAAGGCTTTAAAATAGAAAACTGGTTTTTACAAGAGACCTGTGGCCAGTCAAATAAAGAACTTTTAAATCACAATTTAAAATCTCTCATTGCACTTGTCTGGCATTATTTTAACAGTGAAAAACATTTCATCAAAATCATTAAAATACCTGTATCTTGATAATTAAACCCAAACAACGCCTCCCTTTCTTCATTGCCCCCATTAGTTAATCTCAATTTAATTAGGCATATCTGTCGAACACAGAACCAATGTGCTCGAAAGTGATATCGGAAATGGCCACTGCGTAATTTACTCTCCCCCTAGGCAACTTGAAACCAACCTTACTTTTACCGGTAACAAAATCTTCTTGACTGAAGAAAATACGCTGCATTCAGGTATAACTTGTCACTGTATCATTTTCTAAAGATGAGGTCACCGTTATAAGTTTGAGAATATGATTAGTCACCGCCTTATTGAATGTTTTGATGATGTTTTTCTCCATCTCATGATATTGTTTTTATTGCAGATATTGATTTTCGTGTGATAATTTTGATTTTCTTTGTAAGGTGGTAGGTAAAGCATGGCTATATGGAGTGAATTGATGGACGACAGAATACATAAAGACATCAACAGAATGAATGATTGAATTATGTAACACGCCGAACTCAGGGCTGAATTAATCGAAAGAGTTTCAAATCAAATACAGGTACGGTAGTTCAACCGGCAAATTAATGAATTATTTGCATCATTCATTCACTCTTTTTCCCCCCATAATTGTATTTTTACGGCAGACAAAGCCATATCTTTTTTAATTGGCTGTTTATAACCCACTGGTAAATCAACTAGTTTAAGAGTGGAGAGATCAAGTATAGTAACACTGTTTATGAGTTTGTTAAGTGGTATCAGCCTGATTGTAAGGGGGTTAACATTAGAGTATAATGTATATGATTAAGCTCAAAAGTTAGAAAAATTTGGAGCTTAAATCTGTAAAAAGAGTCAGTTCAGTTACTTGGTTCACAGACTATATACGATTGGCTTTCCCGATCTTAATCCGAGCTCGTATATATACGGATCCTCATGCATTCAAGATTAAAGATTTTTAATCTGCTGCTTGATAAGAAATTGAATCACTGGATGATAAGGTCTAGCCACTGGATACGATAGAAAAGCAACGAACTACTGGTCTTCCAGTAAAACATTCATTAAAGACATTATTTTAAATCAAGCTTGAAGCTGTAACAGCATTATACAATGACAATTAATTTGTTAATAAGATTGTGATGTACGTCAGTCAAACGCGGAGACAAAACAAAAGCGATCACTGGCCTGCGTATAATGAACTTCTTGTCAGGAGTAATTGGGCCTTTAAAGTTAAGACAAATCACCTAGATTCCTTTGAAAATGCCGACAAAAACTGATGGATCAGTTGATCGGTGCGCCACCTACATAGATGACAGCTGTGCTCGCGAACATATAAACGATGTCAGCACATCAAGTGCTTCTCTTTCGTCAGCTTCCTTTCTCTCTCAGTGGAGCGCATGCGTCACTGCGTGGAATAGTTTTGAAGGTTAATATCTATTCAATGTCACCTCCGTCGCCATGTGACTGAGGCCTGTGCTCTCGGCACAACGCTGGCACAGCAACCTCTTGGTGAATACGCGGGAAAACCGTCTGCCATGCTCGGAGGAAGGCTCCGATAGGCCCCGCCAGGAATTAGCAAACTATCACTTTGCCTAAGTTCATTTACTTGTAAGACACACCTTAAATTAGATTACAAGTGGCCCATGTGACCTCTGCCGCTTCACTTCATATATATTTCATATTGCCTTGGAGAATTGCTAACTCCTCGTTGCGAAGAACACTTCACTATTGCTTTGCATGGCTCCCCATGTCACTTGCGTTGTTTTCCACATTGCCGCCATTTAAATACATGTATTGCGCTCAGACTGTTTCACATATTTGCTGTTAATCTTTAAAAGGAAGCAATGCACTAGGTATTAGAGTGTGGTTCCATTCACCAAGCCCTTTTTACAAAACATCGCATTCTATTAACTTCATACTGGAGTATAAAGATCGTTTACACAATGTTCAGCATGCAGTCCCACATCACTTACTCATTAACAGAGTGTTCCGTTTCAAACAGTTTACAAAGTTTCAAAGGCAAGAGACATATTACATGATAGTGTAACACTCGACATTGAATTGTAGGATATGTTTTAGAGAGGTATAGACTGAGTTAAGGTCATATAGCACAAATTAAAGACTCATTTTAAATGTCTTTGACACATGCCCGATATAACCTGTTTGTTATGACGTGGCTACAATTCTGTTCTCCTTGACCAAAGAAATCGAGCGTTCTTCTCTTATCACATATATTGTAATAATGTTTGCCGAAGAGCATTTCAAACATCAGATGAATCAGTTAATCAATCAATCAATCAAGTGACCAATCAACCAATCTTTCTCAATGAGCCGCGGTATAGCAAAGTTTTCCACATGATGCATGACGACGTAGTATAAAACAGCTTTATGACAAAGACCAAAATGCCGGGAAAGCCTCCGCAAACAGCCATGGTCATCATCCATGTAGAACGGATTGCAATGGGTTTATCTTGTTATTTTGGTCAATAAACATATTAAATACTGAATGTAGCCAATTTTAAGTACATCATATATGTATCTCTATTCCGCTGTTCCGATTTTTCCGATTTATTTTTGTATTTACATTATTCGCTATTTCATTCTTTATTATTTTCCTGCGTCCTTTTTTCAGAATTTTTGAAAAGTTATTAATAAATTAATATCTAGGTTAGATCTCTGCTGATGAGCATCCCTTTAATTGTTTTGTATTATAAGATTAGACCTGCTCACCTATTTCACCGTGGCTTATAACTAAATAGTACACGGTCTAATTTTACCTATTTTACGATACTAACTTAGTTTTATAAGTGAGTACTTAACTGGCGATGGATCCAGTCAGTGCTATATATTTACAGTGCGTGAAATATAGGTGCATACGTAAAGCAGAGGTGATGATCAAGACAAGTCGGGAAGGCAGACAAATTGTCAGAGCGGGATAGTGCATTCGCTCAGTCCGTAAGTCTGTTAGTAGGTTAAATGTAACACCTGCCAATCATATAACGTAAATCATTGAGTCGAACTTTACTTGTTTACCTGACAGTTTGTCCGGACCGTCATTGTGCTAGTCATTCGATATCTGTGACTCATATCGTAAGTCGGTAAATCGATCTTTACCAGATAATGTGACAATCATTTAGTTCTTCACTTAGTCAGTATGTCATTTAGGCAGATATTCATATACAACGGGTTTGTGCTTTACTTACTTTTTCAGTTCACGAGTCCGTTATGCACTAGTTCTGTCAGTATCTTAACCTATATATAAATCTCACATTTCACATAGTTATTTGGTCAGTGAACGGTGTATCAGTTTGTGATTGTGTGTGTGTGTGTGTGTGTGTGTGTGTGTGTGTGTGTGTGTGTGTGTGTGTGTGTGTGTGTGTGTGTGTGTGTGTGTATGTTTTTTGTTTTGTTTTGTTTTTTGTCTGTTTGACAGGCGGCAAGTTCGTAGGTCATTAAGTCGCGGAAACATGAATCAGTTAGTCATTTTATGATACAATCCGCTATGACTCATCTGGTTAAGGTGGTATAGCTCGCTCTTGACCAGAGACGTTGTGAGTTCGAATCCAGGTCATTCTGGGTCGGCTCCGGCTTTAAGTCAAGAGGTATGTCACGTACTTGACAAAGGGCGGTAGTTTAATCCGAAAACTCCAGGTCCGTCTTATTGAGTTCAACTTACCAGTCAAATAAATTTACAAATGGGTGATTAAAAAAAACAGCCAGTCTGTTTATCAGCCGATCATTCGCCTTGTCAGCCAGTCCGTCTACACGCTCACAATTCATTCAGTCGTATGACTTAAGCAGCCAATCAGTTAGTGAAGCAGTCAATGAATCAGTCAGTCATCCAGTATATATAGGATTTAGGCGCCAGACTCTCTTTGATGGCTTTGCATTGCAGCCTCTCAGGGGATTACAGAAAACAAAAAATTAAGAGGAATGACAGAACATCAATTTATCGTCGCAGAATTACGCTAGTTTTGGATATTTATACTATTTTATCAAGATTTTCCACGAATGATTACGTATGCATTGTACACTCAAAAAAGTAATCTCTTAATTTTACAACAATATCTGTTGTCTGAGTGATGCTAGAATGTATTCTGCTAATGCAGCAGATTGTTGTGTTAAAAATAAAACACTTATTCCATATTTCAACGTAAAGATTCTTTAGACTAACAAGATATTATGTTGAATATGACAGAATATTATGTTAATAAAAACAGAATAATTTCTAGCATCACTCAGACAAAAACAGATTACTTTTTTAAGTGGACATGTATAGATTATGTTCGTTTTTCTTTCCTCAGAGATATTTCAAACTTTGTGTAAACGTTAATCCCAGGTCAGGTTGAGGATAGCCACCAATCTCTTCCAAGCGTGGTCAAATAAAACCAGACAAACCCTGATAATACAATCTGGCAACCAAATCCATAAATTATTGCAGACAATTTACTGCCGACACATGCGAAATTGCCCCCTGCGAATAGCCAGGGCTATTCTTCATCCACGGGTAAGCAATGTGGACGTGAAAGAATTAGAGACTGATCGGGCACTTATCATTTTCCGTTATAACTTGATAATAACCAGAACAACCCTGTGTAGAATCGCATGCACCAAATCCCGACAAATTTGTAATAATTTATTCCCTAGGCGTACCTGTGTAGATTGTACGATGGTGGCCCTTCTAACCCCGCTCTTTTAGTAACCACAAATTTACTTATAAACCTGCCACGTTGACCCTCCTGAGAGACTACGGAAGACAAATGGCAAATTTGTTTTACTGCTGTTGGTTATAATTGATAAACTCCTGCAAAGACAGCCATATCTGTAGGAACTCTACCGGCCTTGCTGGGTAATTATTTATCTGTGTCCGGTACACATTAATTTCAAAATTCCTTTGAGAAATTCATACATATTATCATTACCGATCTAAAAGTTCTTTATATATGTATAAGAAAAAATTTAAATAAAAAAATCGAATAAGACATTTTTATATACCAGATTTCAATTAAAAAAAATTACGACACATATATGGTCTTACAACCCATATGTTTAATCCTGAAGTAAATACTCTATAGTGTCGTTCTTCAATAGAAATCAAGAAAGACTTTTTAGGGGTACAGCTAACTTTTTGGTCTGTGTATTTCCCCCGTGTCTAACTGCTTAATGTGTTAAAGACGATGTCTACAGCTGTTTAAATTTGACGATGACGTCATATTTATGATTGGCAAACAGAATTGGCGAAATACAACTCTAATATTCTTTTATCTCAGGTACACACACGTTATGTAATTCATGACTTCATTAACATGTATTAACCATGGGCTGGTTTACCGAACTTGATTTTATCGTGGTAATTGATTGGTTTCATCGATGATGTGTGCTTATTAACCTGCTTTTGCGCGCTTTGTTGTCCATAAGAATTAACAATTGGCCATGAGGCCGGCCCACACTCGATAGACATTGTGACAAGAATGACAAATTTAACGTAATTAAGGCATCTTTTATTGAATCGATGTTCTCAGTGTATTTAGACAAGCCGACGAGATACATTTTGCACACCTGGTTCGCAAAGACGCGCAGATCATTAGCGGCTAATTGGAAACGTATGACATCTAATCGTTACGAAGTTCGAGGTGCCTAACTTAGATAGTGTACTCAACGTGACCAAATAGCCCACTCTCGAAGTGTAGGACGGATAATATCTTATACCCGAGTTTACACGGCTGGCCCCTCCTTTTGATGTTGCCGGCACGATATTTGATCTTCAAAGATCTTACCTTAGTCTCTGGCCTGGTCGGAGGACATAAAAGCACACGCTATATTTCCGACGAACAAACCTTATTTCACGTTTGTGGAATTAAGGTAGAACCTCAAAAGAATTTTAAAGGTTGTTGGTCTTGTCGGCATTGTTGGTTCGCGGGATATGTTTTATACAGAACGATTTGTACGACAATTATATGTTTATCATCGTTACATGTAATGTATCGTGAGGGCCTTTTCACCAAATGCTGCCCTGCTGTTGTTGCTGCGCCCTTTCTAGCTACTTCCGGTACCAATATCTTCCTACGCTTATCGAATGAATACAGTTAACAAGCATCTCATGCCCAGCTGTAGGCCTATCATATACATTTGTACGCTTCGATTGGCTGCCTTGACCGCGGCATTTTGTAGGTTTGTCAGGAACATGGAGAAATTTTCGTTATCTCTAATCCCATAAATAAATCAACAATTATTTTTAATCGGTAGTAAAAAATTCTGCACAATCTCATCAACTCGCTTGTGACAAGTATTCTCTTAGTAGACATGCACCGAGTCCAAGCCAGATTAAGCCCTATGAGGGCGGTATTATGAGAATTTCTGCAAGGATGCGACCACAAAATTTTTTGTCTCAAGGCACTCCACCACAGAACTTATAATGGACTTATCCCGCACCAATGTAGGCCTATTTTTATTTTCTTTTCAAAAAAATGAAAAAGAAGAATCTAACCCAAAACCAGTTATCATTTGATGTGATGCACATGGTCTCGACACATTTTATTTCCTGTATATTTTATATACATCAAACGTCAAGGCTGCACAGATTACTTATATGTTCATGTAGACGGTCACCGGTGGCATTTTTGTCGGCGCATCAATCCCGTGAACAGTACATAACTGAGCCCAGGGCAGGGTATTTCTGGGTCAGTGTGGCTCATCAGATTTTTTCCATTCAGCTGTTATGTTTGTAATGTCTATATAAGACTAGTGTTAAGACGTTTGACAATGGGGATCATACCGAGTCGAGCCCCATTGAAGTCTGGCCCCTGTGTACTGACGGTCGCAGATACTGGACTCTCTTGTTTGTACAGCACACACATTATCTTCTGCTGTTCGTCCGAGCACAAGAATTTCTGAAAGGCGAGCTTACTTACACCTATCCTTCACTATGTGGTGGTGTTGACAATGGCTTCCAGTTCGCGTTTACTCAGAGGTGTAAAGATTTTGAGTACACACCAGGCATTCGCCAGCCTGCTGGTGTATGACGGTAAAAAACTTGTATATAGTAGGGAAGGCGTTCTGTGGACAAGGCAGTACCGTGTATTTGTCACTCTCACACAATCTCGCGAGCTCTGAGATCATACGGTACTGTCACAATGACAACGACGTTGGTAATACACACCATAACAGGTAAAGTGAAACGGATGTCAGTGTGGGTGTCTTTATGTCACTACAGTGGCCTACGTCAGATACCTTACAGCGAAAATATATCGCCTCGCGTCTATAACAGTTTTACCTAGAAATACTGTAGATTACTATAAAATTGTGTACATGCAAGTATCACGTGCAGCATGAAAACAAATGATTAAGTTTTGGGTGAAAAGACAGAAATTGTCTTGACCGGAGTTAGACACGTATGTACTTTATCATTTACATGTACTAAATATATGCGAACTATTAATACTATAATATTTACTAATATTCTGATTTTTGTCACCTGCCGGAACTTTTTCATGAGGTCAAATTGTTCTCTATTTCTGTTTACTCTTCTCTTTTAGAGTCTGATAAAGATAACTGAGTCCGGCGAAAACGTAATGAAGTCAGAAAAAAGGAAACGGAACTTCTGCAGGAGGTGTTCGTTTCCCGGTGAACACTTGTCACTCCACTTGACACCTGTCATCAGTACTGGTCATTTTACACCAAGCTGTAGATAGCTGTGACACGGTGGCGAGCAGCTGACGTGCGAACGTCTCCCGATGTAAACTGATGTCGTCAATGACCAGGTGGGTAAACTCGTTCAACATAACCTCTGTGATAAAGTAAAACAATAACACTAATTTGTGTTAAATTATTCCGAATAATTATTACAACAAACCGCATACCGATTATCGTGTCTTTATTCAATGCACCATAATCGACTGTAAAGTTTATTCATTACTCCTAATTTGCATCTGATTTGTTTTCGTAGCGTTGAGTATTTGTATGCAGAGCTGCAAATAAATCATGCTGGCTTTTTAGTATCAAACCTTTGTTTTCTTTTCAACCAGCTGCTGATGGTTGACTGAAACCTATATCGATGTTCTCTAGTTCGCATTCCACCATGATATACTCAATTGTCTGCTTGCAGAGTTCATTGTCCAAAACATAATCGTGACAATATACCGTTTTTATCCGGAAAGAAGTCGTTATTATATATAGTTTGCAAAGAAATTAATTTGTTGACGGGGGTTGATGTAATGCAGTGTCCTAAGGCCAAACAGAAATTAGTGACCTAAGTGAACCGATCACTTGAAATAAATACAAAGATTGTAGTTGGTAAACATATATCGCTGAGTTGGTGCGCGTCACTGAATAGAATGTAGCCGACATAAAACTAAAGCCATCATCATCATCTGGGTAGCGCATGAGGACATCAACAGCGCCGTCCCAACACCTGCCGCTGATGATATCCACAGTGTATATGTCCGGCCCCGTTCCCATCACATTGAACCACATGTTAGAGATTAAGATATCCACAATTTGTCCGACCCCGTTCCCATCACATTGAACCACATGTTAGAGATGACGATATCCACAGTACATATGTCCGGCCCCATTCCCGTCACATTGAACCACATGTTAGAGATGAAGATATCCACAATATGTCCGACCCCATTCCCATCACATTGAACCACATGTTAGAGATGACGATATCCACAGTACATATGTCCGGCCCGGTTCCCATCACATTGAACCACATGTTAGAGATGAAGATATCCACAATTTGTCCGACCCCGTTCCCATCACATTGAACCACATGTTAGAGATGACGATATCCACAGTACATATGTCCGGCCCCATTCCCGTCACATTGAACCACATGTTAGAGATGAAGATATCCACAATATGTCCGACCCCATTCCCATCACATTGAACCACATGTTAGAGATGACGATATCCACAGTACTTATGTCCGGCCCCATTCCCGTCACATTGAACCACATGTTAGAGATGAAGATATCCACAATATGTCCGGCCCCGTTCCCATCACATTGAACCACATGTTAGAGATGAAGATATCCACAGTACATATGTCCGGCCCCGTTCCCAACCCATTGAACCACATGTTACAGATGAAGATATCCACAATCTGTCCGGTCCCGTTCCCATCACATTGAACCACATGTTAGAGATGAAGATATCCACAATCTGTCCGGTCCCGTTCCCATCACATTGAACCACATGTTAGAGATGAAGATATCCACAATATGTCCGACCCCATTCCCATCACATTGAACCACATGTTAGAGATGACGATATCCACAGTACATATGTCCGGCCCCATTCCCGTCACATTGAACCACATGTTAGAGATGAAGATATCCACAATATGTCCGGCCCCGTTCCCATCACATTGAACCACATGTTAGAGATGAAGATATCCACAGTACATATGTCCGGCCCCGTTCCCAACCCATTGAACCACATGTTACAGATGAAGATATTCACAATCTGTCCGGTCCCGTTCCCATCACATTGAACCACATGTTAGAGATGACGATATCCACAATCTGTCCGGTCCCGTTCCCATCACATTGAACCACATGTTAGAGATGACGATATCCACAATATGTCCGACCCCGTTCCCATCACATTGAACCATATGTTAGAGATATCCACACTACGTGCAGAATATTGTGCGGTTCAAAGGTTCTGTGGTAACAATCATAGCAACAAAAAGCTTGGAGATATAATTAAATGTTTAATTCCAAAAGATTTATAAAATGTACAGATATGTGTATTTTATGCAATTCACGTTATACAACAATATGTTTCACCACAGGCACAGTGCCTAATGACTTTTAATACTAATTGCGTACTGCCTAAAGTCACTGTATGATTAGATCTGCTTAATTAAATTGCTTAAATAGTGTTATGTTATGAGCTACTGCTACATATTTCCCCTCAGCTGAATCAGTTAACAGTCACTGGCTTTGAAGTTTGGTATTTCAAAAGAAAATCTGTTAAATTCAAAAGCGAAAAATGATAATTTGAATGGCGAAAGGAATCGGTCTGTTAGCGTACAAAAAAGAACATACAGACAAAAAATATATGTTTTCTCCACGCATTTCATATGAACAACCAAGCTACAGCTCTGAGTAATGGTTTTGCGTTATTGTTATGCAGTAGATTGATTGGTGTTTAACGCCATCAGGAAAAGTTTATTGTGCAGGAAATCGGAAAGCTATCACCTGAAACACCGTTTGCCGCTACCGAAAGAGCGAGAGCTGGATTCGAAAACGCGATCTTATATGTCATGGACCTGGTAGTCGCAACGAGCATTATGTATGTGTGGTTTGGCAACTTTTTGTCCATCGCTGCAAATGTGTGTGGCTCTCCAATCCACACATGAATTCAAAATGCACGCTAGAATAAGGCGCCACAGTGTTCTAGTGGCTAGCGTGCTAACGCAGCATAATTACCCAGGATTGAGTTCAAATCCAGTGCATGCTGGTTTCCTCTCAGTTGACATACGCAGGAAGGCTGGGTGGGTGGAACTAGGAGGTCGCCATTTTCCCAGGTTTCCTTCCATCATAATCCTTTGGCGTCGTATAAATGAAATGTTCTTGAGTACGGCGTAAAGAACCAATCAAATAAATAATTAAGTAAATGTTAGAATGACATTTGAAAAGGACTGAAAAAGGTTTAAAAGATATCTATACATCTTTCTCTGTTCTCCCAATGTTTCTATCACGCTTTCTTTGTCTCCATTCAAATCTTCACTGCATGTGTGAACTACATATCAGTGTGATTAGCAAAAACAAAATCTATATTTATCTGTGCAGCCTGTGTCCACGTCGCTATTATTCACTATACTCGATTGATTGTTCTTGCAATCTTTGTAATAAAGAGAATAGGAGAGTATACAGCTTCTGGGTGCTCATAGCTGTAAAAGTAGGCTGATGTCTATGATCTGTGGCCTTTTCAAAGCGATCAATGATAAAGGTTCAGAGAAAACCTTTTTTCTGTAGTTTTGTTTAGAGATTATCTGGCCTTTTTATCTGTTTAAATGACAGCTGAAATCAATCAGATTCGCCTTGGGTTCGTCTGCTCAAGACCGTGGGAGTTAATCGCCGTATTTTAACCTCCGTTCAGACCTGGATGCCCAACCACGCGTGCATGGGTGAGACACGACATTACTCTAGATTTAGAAAACGCCTACAGTTTGATTCCTTGTCTCATATAGATACTTGTAAACGATTGTTTATACCCCTTCATGCGGTGATATGCCCCAGTTACGTCGCATTCCAGTTGTCCATCAAAACTCCGCCCCCCCCCAACCCCCCCTCCAATTTTTTTAAAAAAGATTGACCATTCGTTGCATATGAGAATCCATAGTTTTCAACGGTTGTTTAACGGAAAACTAATCAGAGACTTCATTTTTATTCTTAAATCGTGTATCAATAATTCATTGATGTATGGAAGTTTCAAAACTATAAAAGACGTTTCCTAATAAAAAAAGAGGTTTCCTTACCTAAAGAAGGTTTCACAAATTCTTCAGTTATTTCGGTTCGTAGCAAAAGAGATATAGGAGGATAGACAAGGAGAAAAAATCGACCAGAAAAAGGGCTAACGTCTTATGATAGGGAGGGAAAGTATGAGATCAAATACGAGTCTTATCTCTGAGCCCTAGAGCAAGACACACGGGACTATCTCAGTCAATGATCTCTTTCTTCCCACGAGAAACTGTGGGACTCTGTACCACTACATTCCTCCAAGCCATTCCCTTAATCAATTTCTGAACTGTGGGTAACTTTAAGGGAGAAGACTTCCTCTATAAATACCTACATGCTTAAAAAAAAGGCTCAATTAAGTTGTCAAGTTTTGACATCCAACTCTTGCCCGACACTCCAAATCCACGTCCGACGCGACAAGGTGCGAGGCCTGTTCAATCCCCAGGGTAATGCTAATTAGTGTATTGGCGGAGGCGCGAATTTTTGTGACTCGTACATTTTAAATCAACGTTCGCGGGGAAATAAATAACGTTCCCCCAAAACAACTAAAAGAATAAAACTACAACAAATGTGTACGCTGTACTTAGAAATCACCATCTACTGTTTACACCTAATTTACAAACGTCAGCCTCAACACGCAGTCTTACTTGAATTCGTCGTGCTTTAGCATTGTTAAAGAAGTGGGCTGCTTGGTAATGACGTAACAACAAAAGAGTGATGACGAAGTATTTTGTTAACGTATTCAGTGAGGTGTAAACCAACTCTCTCTGAATGGACGAAACAAAATAGGACAGTGGAGCTGATACCATCTTTAATTGAGTTGCTTAGCTTCTTATCAAAGAAATTCCAATGGACTAAGCCAAAAGCACGTTAATTATTTTCTTCATGATGAAAACACAACAAATATTCTTTAGTGAATGCTCCGATGAGTCCTTCATTTTTTTCTACATCCAGTTAATCTTACAGTGCAATTAATCAACCGGTTTAATTATATACCAATAAACACCTTGTGTTATAATTATTAGCACAGACACAAGCCTGTCAAATGAATGTAGCCTATTTAATAACAAACAGAAAATACTGGCTTTATTGAGATGGTATCTGTATAACAAGAGCACAATGACCCAGGAGCCTCTCACCAATGCGGTAGCTGAGGATTCAAGTCCATCTCGTGCTGGCTTCGTCTCCAGTCATACGCGGGAATATCTATAAGCAAACCGCCCGTGTTCGTTATAATGCTGGTCGCTGTTGTATAAGTGAAATATTCCCGAGTACGACATGAAACTCCAATCGAACAAACATCTTCTTTTACCACTTTACTAGTAGTTTCAATACATTACTTCTAGTACCAATTTACAAATTGGTCAAGTACATGTTTTCTTGTACCACTTTACTGGTAATAATATTTCCATGTCATATTGTGCACGCATTTGTTTTCGTTATCGTCTTATCACCATTCCAGTAAATGAGTCCTTACACTGTTGGTCACTAGATTTAATCAAATCAGAGAATCAGTATCCATTATAAATCATTGATTAGACCTAATTGGGTATATTAATTAGTCATGTTGGCGCGTGCCACCAGTTGATGTCCACTGGAGGTGTTGGACTACATGAGCGTGTCGAAACATTGTTCATATGAAATGTAAAGATTAATAGTGGTCCATTTTTACAGGCTGTAAGTTTTCTCACCGATTGCTAGGAAGGTGTAGAATGTACAAAGTTGTCATTATTAAAGTTTTAGGTTAGCAAGGGATATAGAATTACGCCGGTAATGCATCCAATACAAACTAGTCCGACGTACACATAATGATCGCTAAACTGAAGACACTCATGGTTCTTCGGTGCAGTTGAATTTCGGTTTGAAAAAAACATCTACCCATGTCAGTCTGAAATTAAGTGCGATGTCGTGTTTGTGGTATTAATACAATATTTCCGGGTTTAGGAAGAGCTGCGATCTCCTAACCTGCAGATGCCCCCAGGCTCTCTGAACAAAAGTTGTATTGTGACATAGGCTTAATAACAGAGCCCCCCTCCCCCACCTACCCTTACCTCCGCTAACCACCTCTCTCTCGCTCTCAGTAATTAAGTATAATTATCCCTAAATTCCACAAAATACACTAAACCTGTCAGGGCGAAACATGCGGGTATTTTCACTAACAAACTTATTGCGTTGTCTAATAAGATCCCTTTCCCAGCATTCCTCAAGGTGAGAGATACTACAAATTGAGTACGGTAGTATATTTCAACGTCTAACGCATCGACCCAATTCCTTAACAGACTTTTTAAAAAGCGCCGAATTCTTTTCCTCTAACAATTTATTTTTCGATATATGTCACCCTTGTTGACCCCATGTGTCCACCAATGAAATTGCAGCCTCAGCAAGATGCCTGTCGATTGGTTAATAACTGTATGTACTCTGTATACATGTAGTTCATCGCTCCGCGTGACATGTTGAGTTTAGTAACAAACCGGTTAATAGTCACATCCGTGGATTTTACATGACATCGCTGTTACAATAAGACATGATCAGTGTCATCTAGCAAGCACCTGGCGACCTTGATTACATAAACTCAACACATACATCAACGGTTAATGATGGGAATAACGGACGTGCCCAAACGGTAACCGGTAAAATACGACCAGGGTTGACGAAAGGATGAACAAAACAGGACGGACATGTGGGTAAATACAACCAAATGGAGTATCTACCAAAGTTCTTCGTTGATAGATGCAACACACCAGGATCGAAACCATTTACGACACCGTGCTGTAGTAGGCCAACATGGTCTGCGCAGATCTAAAGTACATGTCATTCATATTTGGCCAGCAAAACAGCGCCGAAAATAGGAAATATCAGATGACGTTTTCGTCCTGTATGAGCTCATAGGTTTGTCCTGTATACGCTAAGAGCTGTTATATACATTTCCGTGCGCATGCGCACTAGTTGCCTTCATGGCTGAATCTACCACCTTAACACCTGCATCCGAGCTACTCCGTATAGATACATAATGAAACCTTGGTGATGCTTTGCCTTTTTAAAACAAACTAATTCCAAGCATTTCCCATTCAAGAAATGCTTGTCACCTATACATGTACACATTTAAATCTTAAAGAAATGTACACGATCTGAGACTATATTTCATTATATGCTTGATTTCAGTAATTGGTGGGGAATATACATGATCATGCGGTTTCCTTATTCTTGCATTTTGTTGACCTTTATCTCGAATGCCCCCAGTATAAAAGGCTGCAGCATGGGGAGCATGACCAGAGCAGCGACGGCCGCGTGACAGTTGACAAATAGTCATATGTGACAGGTATTGTCCACCTCTAACTGATATAGAAGGCTGATGAGTGTAAAACGATTTTAAATGTTTACGGTGATTTTCTAAACGGCCACATGATCTATATTTCTTTCATAACGGTGATGCTGAATGTGAAGAACTAATGATGCCAGCTGTTACATAAACGTGACTATATACTAAGTTTGGACCTGGCATAAGTTTAAAGTTTTGTTAGCGTTCCTTGCTTCTGCTGCGTCCGTGAAAGAACAAAACAAGACACTTGAATCCGTCCTACTCATTTGCTGGTATTAGTTTGCCGATAATCTCTATCCTTGTCTTCCCCCCTCCGCAAGTTTACGGTTGTTGGGTGTGAACACCGTAATGGCGACGGCGCTCGATATAATCAGCCACGGCGGGATCGTTTACACGTTCACTGCTGCCAATTGTTGTCCCATACAGTTAATGCCTTGGTTTGGCTCTAAACACTGTTACACATTACAGTAATGCATTTGGCACCTTTTAGGTAGAAACTGCGCTTAAGTCCTTTTCGCAGAACAATTACGCACACCTTGCCAAACATGAATCCATTTAGCGGACATGAAAACATCGCTTTCACATCAATTAGACGTTTCTCCCTGGACAGCTTGTTCGGAACATTGCGATTGAGATATGTCTCATCTACCAGGTAGTCTCACACATTTTGGTTTAACCGGTGTCTCATTATCTAAGGCAAGAAGGTCACCAAGTGTGTCACTTCGTGCAATGCCGACCTTATGACACCTGCATTGTAGAAGGTCTTTCCCGGGACTTGATCAGATGGGTTTGTGTGTCACTTTGACTCATTCCACAAGAGTTGATCTATAATGACCCTTATACAACAGATAAATACATTACCACAAGTATGCGACACTTGCTGAAGAGCAGAATGCGTTCGCTGAACTTCTTGACAGTGACACTTATGTAACGGTAACATACGTCGCCACAATCACGCCAAATTGTGAAATGCATGAACTTTATAACGATGAAATGTAAATATACACTGTCCCAGTCATGTAATCATGCTAGACCGTAAAATGTATGCTCTAGCCAGTGTATAAGTGACACACAACAGTAACATACATAGCCGCAGCCATGTGGCACTTGCTGAAGTGAAACGTGATTTTTAGCAAGTGCTCTTGTTGATAGCGATACTTTCACAGTTAACAGAACACGATATATGACTACAACTTTGTGAAACTTGACAGTATGTAATATGCATTTTCTATATATGTATATATTCTATATATGGTTCCCTTATCCGGTCGTATGTGCGAAGGTCTGCCAGCAAACTGCGGATGGTCGTGAACTTCCACCGTGCTATGCCTGGTCTCCTCCCGCAATGCTTGCCACCGACGTATAAGTGAATCATTCTCGAGTAACCTAGGAGCCTCTCACCAATTCGGTAGCTCTGAGTTCAAGTCCAGCTCGTGCTAGCGTCCTCTCCGGACGCACGTGGGAAGGTCTTCCAGCAACCTGTGGATGGTTGTGGGTTTCCCCCGGGCTCTGCCCGGTTTCCTCCTGCCATAATGCTGGCCGCCGTCTTTTAAGTGAAATATTCTTGAGTACTGCGTAAAACACCAATCAAATAAATAAATAAATAAATAAATAAATAAATATTCTCGCATAAGGCGTAAGAACCCAATAAAATTAATAAATAAACTATCAACTTGTGAACTTTTGAATGTGGCACTGTGATTGAGGCACTTATGCAACTGAGGTCTACATAAATTGCCATGATAATGGCAATTGACCTTGTGAACGGAAATATGTAAAGGGAACTGGTTACACAAACTCCTGATTTCACGAAGCACGAAGCAGAACATTAGCAAAAAATGAACCAGTTGCCCTCATGTTACAGTAGTGCAAGGTCAATGTTAAAACATTAAAAGTCTGGTAAATACGAAATATGCGGTTATTTATAAATGCGCATAAATACAGATCTATGCAGTCAGTGGGAAATATAAGTATCAGAGTTTAAAATCTGTCTCGGAATTGTCTACTTTAGATCTCACAACTATATTTCCTGTTTGGGTGAAGGTGTTAATTTATTCCAGGAAAATTGCACGCCTTTAATGACTTAATCAGCTCCTCGAAACATGTGAGTGTATGTAATTGTGTGTGTGTGGGGGGGGGGGGGGCTGTTTGATTACATGAAAGTTTTCTCAGCATTTAGACCATGTGAACGTTGCAGCGTGAGCCGTTATCTTGTTCAACAACAAGTAGAAAATTGATTTTAGCTCCCTGTTGAGAGACTTTGAAAGCTGTGATCTTGTTGAGTAGCAATAATCCTAGCCCTTAGCCCACCAAGTCTGTTTTACTCCTCTCTGCGTTGTCGTCCATTCGATGTCTGGATTAGAAACAAGCGGACTAGCCTCAGCTGTCGATCTCTTTTCATTAAAGAATTCCCTTCACGACGCCATCTTGATTTTAGAACCGATGTTGTCTGTTGCGCCTTGTCGCCTGGCACCAAAAATTGCTTAGTCATGATAAAATTATTTAAAAATACAAAGCTTTCTAAGGCGTACATTAAAAGGCATTAAAATGGTAGTCACTGGTTGGGAATACGCTTTTTTCCTTGCCAACCGATTAAGAGACTCAAGCACGACTTCATAAAGCTTTAAAGATTTCAAAGTGTTATCAGTCCAAATGGATCGTAGTTGTTTAATTGTAATTAGACAACTGAGATGAATCGTCTCGTATGAGTGATGGAAACGAGCACACCTGTTTCTTTATATAACCCACAGTTTCATGTTTGGCCTATTGCGTAAAAAAAAACCCAACTTCATTTCGCGATTTAATATGACGAAGTATCACTCGAGATTGACGAAAGGCAATTAAACATTTGACAGGTGCGCAAATATCTCATTGAAATTAATCTGCTTTTAAACCTATCATCAGCCGGACGAAAGGTGTACGTGATTGCTCCGATACCTGCCGACGGTGACTGAATCTTCAAATCGTCTACGCCTAATCCGTGTGACAATGGTCCGTGCGAAATCGCACCATACAGCTCTCGGAAAGAATGTTCTAGCAGGCTATCAGCACAAATTAAACATAGATTTAAAGCTCAACTCTTCCACGAGCCAGAAAAGAACAAGTCCTATCTCCACGCGCAATTAAGTATTGCGCATTACAGTTTGTCTCCCCATGCGTGTGGGCATTATCTCAAATATAGCTCGTCGCTGAGTAATTCCACTCGTACATTGTTCTAATGTCGAAGACTTTGCTCTGCGTAAGTTCAAGTTAAACGCGAACGGATCAAGGAAAAAAACATGCATGCCGGAACAAAAAATTTGCAACAAATCAGGCGAATTTGCGGAAGAATAATTTAATTACCAATATAAAATCTTCTGAAACTAAATCGATGTCACGTGACATGTCGAAGCATTGTACGCTGCACGGAGTAAATCTTTCAGTCAAATTGATTTCCAGTTTAATGATAATTTTAGCTGAAGAAGAAATTCGAAATGGATTATGGCTGTTTCTGTAGTCGATATTTACAGCAATGGTTTTTCCCGGTCATGTTAACAGAAGGTTCTACACAGTTCTTGCAGCAGAATTACCTGTACAGAATTGTTTACATTCAACATTGTCATATTAACTAGTGCTATAGCTCTTGTCAATCTGCCTATTCACTATTTATGTACGTGGATATATTTTAAAGTATAGCGTGTATTATGCCCTTTCGTCTTTTGAAAATTATGTTATGCATAAATCCATAAAGACTCCACATTTCGTGTAATAACTACGTGGAAACCAACGATATCGTCATATAAATTTCTACACAGCTCTGTGGTGGATTGAATTTTAACATATATTTCTTATTTTTGTAAACAACAAATCATTGCGGTATACCTGAACATGCTGGCCACAAGCTGAAAAACGTTTATATTCTGCGAACTAATTATACATTCACGTACAAATATTCAAACTTATTAGTGTCACATGTAAATGTTGTAAGTGAGATATTTTTAATACACCGAAAAAGGCCAATCGAATAAATAAACAAATAAATAAATAATAAATATCAAAAAGCATTTAATTTACGCCTCTATTTTTCGCTTGTATAACAAAGTACTGTCTGGTGGTCATGAAATATAAACAACAAAAGCCTTCCCACCAGAGAGATATTGGCGCAAATAAAGGAATTCAGGGGCATCAGAAAATTGTATTAAAAATTATGCAGATGAAGGTCGATTAGGCAGAGGCCAACGATGTCTGTTTTTCTCGACGATGATGGAATTTTCTATGAGAGGTTGGAGCAATCGTAATGAACACCTTAAGCTTTTGAGTTGTATAAGGAATCCCGAGCCGAGTCTAGTTATGAAGGCACCTACAGAACGTATGTTGTTCATTTAACACGCCCCGTGGCGACAAGGTATCGCGTTAATAACTTTCTCTTCCATTCCTCGCATATAATTCCTTATTGCTATTTTGATAATAACATTTCCTGGTGTCTTCGCATCATCCATGGGATGTCCTCATCTGGGAGCAGGAGGGCAGGGGTAATACAAGTCGTTCGCTGCACCCACCAATTCATAGCCCAGTGCTGTAAAAGAAAATTAATTGTGCGATGTTCCTGTGAGAATTTCAAGCAATTCCTGCACAATGTTCCATTACCCGTTGATCTGCGCCCTTCCTCCTTTTCCAAATCGTCATCTACTAGTTCTCAGATAAATGCACCGTACACCCTTCCTGTTCGTTTACGCCATTCAACATGCACGCAAACTGAGTCACGAACTTTCTCAACTAAGACTTCATCCCGAGAGTAAAATTTTCAAAAGAAATTAAGAACAATCATCCAAGGGATTAAGGAATATCCCTTCCATTGGACTCCCAATAGAGGGCGGGTGAAACCGGGACGCCAGGCAAAGGGCAATAAAAGAGCGAAACTTGTTAAAATCGCGTGTTGTGGGACGAGCTGTGCTGTTCCAAGTGCAGAGCTGTTTGCCAGGCTTACATGGTCTGGGATATTTCCTAAATAACGACCAACCCATCATAGATTGCTAAATGATGTTGATTTATAACCGTCGGTTTTCACTTCTGATCATGGACCAGTCATAATCATTGTTATCTAAGCGACCAGGCTCGTCCCCGCGGAATTCATCATTACAGCGGCAATATTAGATAAAGCAGACCAGAGTGAGGGGGTCAGGACGGCGACCGTAGCCTCTAAGATACCGCCAATTGAGGCCCGCTTCTCTCACGTCCAGAAACTGGCGCCCCATCCCAGAAGCGTGCGTAGAATACCTCCGTCCCAGCCACGGCTATGACCAGAAGGTCGACCGATTTCTTTCTGTACTGTGTTCGGCAAAATTAATGATGTCAGTTTTATTCTATTAATTCCATTCATCAGAGGAGAAAAACACTGCGGCCAGTGTATTATTTAAAGCATGATATTTTCCATCATATTTCTGTTGTTGTTAAACGCGCGCAGAATTTCAACTGCGTCATTACTCTTTGTCGTGAAAATTCTAGGCGTGATGGCGAGCCCGGTGGCGACAAACTCGCTCAAGGATTTGGCCACCCGTTCTGCATCCTATTACTCTCTAAATAATTCCGGCCTTTGAAGCTAATTGATTGTGCGGTTAGAAAATTATTGACTTGTCTACACCAACGTTTCCGTGTGTTTGTCAGAACAGTCAAATGGTCTGATTACTCTAAAAGTTCTCTTGATCACGCCCGAACATACTGGACACGCAGGTCCTCAACAGCAGTCCATTTCCAAACTTCTGACATGGCTCTACCAAGAAAGGGTGCCATATCTCTACAGACAGTAACGTACACACCGTAGTCTTGCACAGCATGGTTAGAACTTGCTTCATAAGCTCATGAGATTTTCGATTATAAATGTCTTTATTAACTTCAGGTGTGACACAAATAGATGCATGCTCCTGAAGAAAGGGACATCTGGCGCAATAGGTTACATGGTGTACCACATAACAAGCCAACACGCCTCTTCTGCACGGTGGAGTCATCGAAACAAAAATACTAACACAAGAGAAATATAGATGTGGAAATGTGGACATCCCTTGAAACAAGCTGCATGACACACCGCATGATATGCCATTTGCAGCGCTATATATGTCGTCAGAAGTGTATCGCCTCCGTGTATATGCACCCCCACCCCCTACCCTCCTTTGGTATATTTACTCATCCCTGGCTTTCAAACTTTTACCCCTTCGTAGACCACCGGAGACACATAAGTTGTGAACTGTCTTGGTTAATTCCTACCGTTATCTGTTGTGTGGCGATAACAAGCCCAGAGCAATCGAATTATACCGGTGACAATAATCTGCTTAATCCAGCCCCCGCCTTCTGTTTGCACCCAGCCGCCCCACCTTTGAACCCTGAAGTCAGTTGTCAAGAACCATTAGAGTTCCTCCACTGATTAACGGTTTAAACATCTTTGGTCTTAATAACCATGCAAATGCACGTGGCTCTGTACAGTTTTGATCTTACACCAGGAAGTCTCAAACAACCATTTCAGCAATAAAAGGTTTGTCACTGCGCCTTATCGGTATGGATAGTTAGAGACAAGATGAGATGTGATCTAGGCCATATTACGGTCAATCGCATTGCAGCAGTAAACAGTTCTGTTAAATTGCTCGGCGTGGTCCATGGAAAAGTATTATTTTGTCGTTAAGAGAAATGTACTCCTTAACATGTAAAGTACCCCCCCCCCCCCTGACCACCTTTGCTCTACAGTAATCTTTTTATCATGTGTTTATATTTGACTTTCTTTTGTGGGCAGCGTGTTTGGATCTTGTGATGGCCTTGGTTGTTACTGTGTTATCTCCCTTTTTTAAGCATACTTTTGCAGTGACTTAATTGGTCAGTACGAAATGCTTCCAGTGAATTTTGTTTTGCAAGTTTAAAATAATCCACAGACGATCACATACAACAAGTGACAGGGGTTGTTGCAATAAAAAAAGTATCAGTTACTCACAAACATGGGGAAAACTGTTTCAGCCAGACCCACTGGCCTCCGAGGAGAACAAATATTGTTTGGTAATAATATAACGTTTATATCAATATGATTAATAATTTAACGGTGTCTTTGGTCTCAAGAGGGCGCGCGCAAGTCTTGGTCAATACAGCGGGTCCAATACCGAATCCGCGTTGTAGGAAATCTCGTATTAGTCGAGGTATCGTCGTACAAATCATTACTGGCACTTTGAGAATACAACCTATAATTTAACTAAGGGGCACGCGAAGAATCGCGTGCAATAAAGAATGCACGCGACGTTTTAGCTAATAGAATGGCAACTAGCGGTGTTTATCCCCTCGTCTTTGGCGAATGTCTCTTTTTTTATCAGTGTTGGAGTCCATGCTTTGTCAACAAGCCTCAAACGACCCTAGGCACACATATCAAGATATATAACAGAATGACGGATCTCTTATTTAGATCTGAACGCGAGATGTGATAGAGTAGAGACTGGGCCAGTGTGTATCATATAAAACATAGATGACTGCAATTTCAATGCCGACGTGTCTTGTTCATGTATGTATACGGGGTACCTTAATACGCACTCTATGACTGGAAGGATTCAATGTTGAAAGGGAGCTCTGTCCACACATATCCGGAATCTTTCTAAACATACGAACATTTCGGAACCCATTCTTCCCCCGATGGTAATAGCTGACAACATCGTTCTCATTGCTTATGTACTTAATATGTTTACAATTATCCAACAGTGGCGTGAAATAAGCTGATACCCTGCTTTCTTATGAATAAGTCTTCCAGTATTCAGCGATGTGAAATAGGATCAGTTTGTGCATGTTGGAAAAACACGCACATCTGAACCGTATCTGTCAATAGTACTAGCTCTCTTCTGATGTGCAGTTGCTCTCAGCTTTGAAAAATATGTCGTACCATAACCGTTTGAATTTAATATGTAACCTCGGTCACGCTTTGAAGATCAAACTCTACGGTTACAGTCTTACTGAACAGATAAATGCGTTCACAGGCTGCGATGACCCAGCCAATCAATCACTCATTGAAACAGTCATTTAAAGGCAAAGAAAACATTAAAATGAAGCATATGTCAGATTAAAGACTATTAAACGTTGTCCAGGAAAATAGTTCGATTTAATTTTTTCAGAATTTGTTCAGTCGGGTAAAATGTCACATTCTACAGTGGTCTGTTAAAAACCATTGAGTATCAGTACTCATGCTTCATGCTTCAGGTAGTTCTTTTCAAAGTTCATACATGTAGCCCTGTAAGTACATGCGCTTTGAAGTCAAAAGCCTAGCAGGTGGAGTGTGTTAAGTGAAAAAACTCTTACCATATTGTCACTAGTTACAATAATGGGCAGAAAAGATCACATTAGAATCCATTGTTCCAAATTGTACTTTCATCGTACATGTTGGTGTTTTAGTGCCTATTGAACTTACACATCACTAAACGGAACCCAAGAACAAAACAAGCATTGGTTTTGCCTTTTTTTCTACATTGTTATCATCAGACTCTTAATAGATAAGTATCAAGCCGTAAGAAAATCGCCCCTAAATGTCCTGGCGAATACAATGCAAATCGTTAAATCTGTACCAAACGAAAAAATCTACCCGTTAGTGATGGCGGATATCCTCATGTTTTCAACGACCTTGTCCGTAATCTTTTATTAGCAATTATTTGCATCACCAATCATTGCATTCGTTCACACATTGTGACCATGTCTTCGTTTTGCAGTCAAGTGGCATTAGGCCACTTGACTTGATATACTGATATCACGTTTTATTAAACTGATTCAGGATATGCCCTGAACTATAGGGTTATGTTGTGTTTACGGTGCGGAGTGCGCAAACATATATCTTACCACAATTCCGTGTTTTTTTTTTTATTATTTTGTTTTCATTGACTATCTAACTTGTAAATAGGTTATGATGTTGATGTGAGCACTCAACTTTTTCCCCTCCTACAACAAAGTTATTGGTTAGCAATAGAAGACCATGTACAAAGTTGTTTTGTAATCCAAACCAACGTATCACCATGAAGGACAGATTGTCCGCCTGACAGCCATTTGGAGAAGTGCAATCTGGTACTATTAATGTTCCAATTTGATAATGTTTCAGAGTGTGATGATGTAAGGGACTCGGATATCACCGCTGGTGTCTTGACAATGGCGAGAAAGCCAGGAACTGACAGATAAAGGCAAAGAGGCTGGATTGAGGCGCAGCTGCTGCTAATGCATCACAGAGGTAAAAGGGTTTCGCCTGGCGTTGTATTTTACAGTTTGATCCCTGTGAACGCCACCTAGCGGCAGTGTTGAAAGAGTAGGTGTAAAAAAGAGATCTGTTACAACAGGCAAGCCGGGTTATAAATGAGCTGGACCTTCGTCGCCTCTATTACATTTCCAGCTTTCGTTCTATTGAATCGCATTGGGCCTAAAACAATTAGGTGTGCCGGCGTGCAAAACGAGTCAGTCTGAGGAAACAAATTTGCCACATATCATCAGAAAATGAAATAAAAATTAGAGATCTTTCCGACGCGGATTCACATTCCCCTCTACTCTCCCCCAAGGTTACCCCCAGAGGGTGTTACACGAGAGGGCTAAATGCTCCCTATAGGTCAGCCATGGGAACGTACAGACACTGGAAATCCTACAGGCTTCAATACACCCCCACCACTGACGTCAACAAGGGACAACAACATAAAAAAACACAGCATCCCGTCGATATAACCTTCCAAAACTAGATTGTAGTTTCACCGCTGATCATTTAAGTTAGAGAGCTTTAAAAAAGACCATCAGTTTTGATCCTTGTTCATCATTGTGTCGCCTCCCACCCCCCACCTCCCCTGAAAATCCACTCATGCCTTATCCCGTTCTATGACGACTTCACTTGCTCGTTTTTGTTGCTTTTTTCTGCTCTGGGGATAACTGTCATCTACAATTCACAGGGAGTGATAATCCAGTTTCAGCTGGTAATATTGCCCCTCGTTGCGGAATATTTTTCGCTCTTTGTATCTTGGTGAATGCATTTTTATTCCCTAGGTTGACTTTTCCCGCTTGTTTTGGCGCACGATTTTGTTGGCGATGGCGCACATGCTCATGGTTAGTGTAGCCAAATCGCAGACCAAGGGAACTGTGACAACATGGGGTTATAAATGGCTGGTAACGAGAGGGGTGATTTATGGTGCTATATGACAGCTGACAACAGTGGCTGAGATATTAGGAGCAGTGCAGCTATAACTACTGCTTCCACTTAACAAAGGCCAGACTCTCCGGCAATTTAGCACTCGAGCAATGATAACCATGAGATAATCAAGCCATCTGGATTCCCCTTCTTATACACACTTTTAAAAATCATTTTAGTGTAGTGAAGTATTCTCTACATACCATTATTTAAACCAAAAAAGAAATAACAGATCAACAATCAATATTGTTACATCACTTTGTAGTACATAAGAGGTAAGAATCCTTGAATATGTGAAGGCTGTGTTAATACCAGTACTGTACAAGAGCACCGAGCTTTGACTAGGAATTTGGGGAAAACAATGACCAGAGACCATGGTTGCTGTCATCCCGCTATGGCCTTGCTCAGTGGGTACCAGAACTGCCAGTCAGGCTGATCAGCCCTGGCCGTTCCACGGTTGGTGCGAAACAAATGAGAGACGTGCCAAAGAATTTCCCCGGGGTATTAAATTTGAGGGGCAGATCGATTTAAATGGGTCATCCGGGAAAATAAATGAAGTACAGGTCTAGATATGATTCATAGCCGACCCAGTATGGTTGCGATCTAGGTGGGACTATCTCTCCTGCTGTCATTGTGGTACAAACTCCCCACAGTCTTGTGTCACAGTGACATAATGGTCTCTATTCTTTTTAGTTTTTTTGTGTAAGTCTCTTAAGGTCATGAAATAAACAAATAAAAACGTAATGCATTATATCCCATCGGAAGGATAAGGTACTCAGTGTTCCCTACCGCCACGCTACATGATGTCAATGCACTATTTGGCGATGCGGTGTGAAATTCGTCAAGGCCCGAAAACTTTCCAAACTATATTTATACTGGGCGTGATCCAGATAAGAGAATATAATATAGCCTCTTTCACAGACGTGCCGTTTGTGGCTGAGACTAGTGTTAATATCGTATAAAACGGCTTTATCAGATCATACTACTGGCTTTTAAACCCTGTCTAATGCATTTGCCGGACCAATATTTTGGGGGATATGCGACTGAGCACCGCCCATATAGGTGACTTATGTGGCCGCTTCAGGGAGTGTAACGATTGAAGACACTTTAGATTTTCGGGAGAGTCACTTCGGAAGAGCCATTCATTTTGATATACTATGGCCGTTTATTGAAGGAGTCAAACTGATGCTCTGTCAATACGCATATATCAAATTTACTCCTCCGTATTAAATTGGGCCTAACGTTATGCCGCTGTATGGAATGTATTGCTTCCAAATAATCGGACGGTTCATTAGGGTGAAATGGCCCGTATCGGTTTCCTTATCCCAAATAGCCCAATAATGCGGCCAGGCATCACTATGGCTCATGACCTGTACTGCCTCTCGAGGGATAGCCTTAGCAGAATATTAATAATCGACTGTGGAACCTAATTTTTCCCCATTTTGCCTTTTCTCTCACCATTTCAGAGGCGGGAATCCCCGAGGAATTGCGCTGACCGGATGACGTATAGGTCTGGCCTGGTGGCGATGCTATAGACTAGCACAACCTCGGTCTCCGTGTGTGATGGTGTTATAGACCCTTACCGGCACCCAGCCCCGGGACAAGAGAAACACCACGAACAAACAACAGGTCTGAACAATAAAACCACTACGTCTACTCCCAGGGTAGGACGGAGCACAGAAGCACCACCGAGATTCCGATTGAACTGTGATGAATATTTTAGATGGGTTGAACTTCAGAGAAAAATTATTAAAAAATCTAATCCCTAATTGTTGTCGTTGTTATTCATGGTGTTTTTTTGGAGTGTTCGTTCGCCGTTACTAAGCATCTATGGCAACATTGTGCATAAATCTGTCGCGTTTCTCTACGCAAGATTTCATCCACGAAAAATTATAAATATGTTATCATATTTTCCTTGAAATATTCCCAATATAAACTTTTTTCAGTTCTTACGAAATATTTTGTGATATTGACGTTTATTTCCAGCCTGAGTATATAACAGATTAGCAACTGTTTTATGCCTTCATTAAGTTCTTTCAAAGGAGAGCCGATGTTTGTATTTGTAGTATAATTCCATATATGTCTAATTGGAAAATCGCGAATGAAACGGTCAACGATGCCATACACCAGATATAATATGAAAAGTTTAACGTTTATTTTTTTCAACTCTATTCATACAATGAAAACAGACAAATCACTGAGGAGGCAAATGACATGTGCTGTCAACTGTAGACAACAGATGGCAATGTGTACCGTATAGAAGCGCAAAGCGTACAGAGTATATATCAACAACTGAACGTTGGTAGCTCTGATATAACATTAGCTCGTTCAACCGTATTTGTACCGGACGAAATGCTGTTGCAAAAACCCAAGCAGTGCGGACAGGAGATCAAAGTTGCAGTTTTTATTTCACCGGGAGAGAAACTACACAAGCGCACCACCGTTCAATCGACGAGTGTGTTGTCATTCGCATGCCTATTAAATGGCTTTATGTACAGTCGGCTTAAGTGTAGCATGTTGCGGCTAATAAAGTATAATCGGGAACAATGTGCCTTTCATTCTGGAGCGGCCATAAGAGCAATAGGCAGTGAGTTGTGTTAGCTTTCAACTCCATGCAGTTTTTCTTGGATTTTAACCGCTATTCAGGTAACCAAGAGGTTTGACCTTCGATAATGTTCTTGAAGGAATTGTTCTTCAGGTTGGACGCAAAAGACGATAGCTTCGTATAACAGATTTAATGATTAACCATCGGGTATAATTCGACTTTTAAGTTTGATCGTTCGCTTGAATTACGTCAGTGTGCTGTGTTGTAAAGTGCTTGAATGACAGGCCTCTAACAGCAAACATCCGGGCTATCCGCTTCATCAATATGTAAGAGGGCAGCCCCCTAAATACATGTCAATAGGAGTCATCAATATTGCGGATCTTGTTGTAAACGAAAGCGTTTAACCTCTACAGGGTCTCGATACACACGTTGGGTTTAGAACACACGCCGTGTATATAAATCTACATTCAATAAAGCCTGAGTCTCCATAACGGATCGTGAAGCGGCATAAATTTGCACAGCTTGCACTGTTGCCCATGTATTTCCTTACCGGTGCCATACAGCTGAGGTTGCTCCTGTAATAAAGATGAGTTAATTATGCTTCCGCCCCAATAGGAGATCGGTTAGCATATGTGTCTTGTTATGAATATTATAAAATATTGCAACCCATCAAGTCATCGTTCCTTTTCAACTTCCTCAAAAAAAAACTACAAATAAATCTGAAAAAGGTTTGTTTATCGACTATAGTTCCAAGAAAAGCTTTGTTTATTTTATAACGTATTCTTTATTGAATGATTGGATATTCGCGCACAAAGTAAGAACACACTATTACCCATAATCCTTTCGTTACCAAAATCTTGTTCGGGATATTTGGCTTCCTGTTCTTTTATGTAAAATTTGCATTTATCAATTTCCGATGTCAAAGGTTATAATCTCCTCTCCTGCAGGATTAAACACGACAAAAATTGTGCAACATTCTCGTGGTTGTATGCAAGAAATAAATATTCCGGATCACTTATGTTTTACATTCACATGCCCAGTGTGTGCTGATGACCACAGCTCACACACTCTTTTATTCCGTTCATGAATTTAATAAGCATAATGCATGTATCCAAACAAAATGCGTCATGGTATGAAAGGACTTTGTATCAATATGAATACAACGAAAATTAATCCAACTTTTCTTTGTTTGTTGTTGAAGTCATCTCATTTTAGGTCACATTATGTCAATATTTGACAGCTTTAGCAGGGTTCCTTACACAACTGAGCTTAGACCCTCTATACCAATGGTACATGTATACAGCCTCATGGCGCTTGTTTGATTAAAGTTATATACAAGTGTCGCTTTATTCAAAGCACCACAATTAATCCAACCACGATGAGAAATGAATTGAATGAGGTAAAAACGAACGTGTGAATTTTGGCACGATCTCTTGAATTCAGCCTTTAGTCGGTTTTGTATAGAACCGGGGAAAAGCGAGTTTCAGTTAAGGCTGATGATAAAAGAGGTTGGCGGATTTAAGAAAGGATCACGCATCTATATATCAAAATGTGAGCCAGAGGCACGTAGCCATCGAAGACAGCTTTGAAAACGGACACATTTTCAAGCCGTATTTACCCGTGAACTATGGCCCGTAAAAGCTTCTGTAAAGATTTCTGCGAACACGTGCGAAGAAAGCATGGTATGGAAGGTCGCGTATTTCGTCCCCCGGTCTCAGTTTGTTTGGATGGGGCTTAAGGAATGTAGCCACTTACCGCGATCTTCTGTCCGCAGGTGTGAACGTTGCACTGGCAATAATTGCTGAACTAGTGATGAAAGACTACTTATGAAAAGCCGGAGCATGACACCTTGTAATCCTTGGCTTTTTTGTTCCATAGAACAATAGGCACATCCAGCCGATAAAAGCTGTTTTCTCCTCGCAAACTCTTCATAAGAAGATGATCTACTCTTTGTATAGACAACGGGATGGGTCGGTTTTTCGGCTTCGGTTACATGCTTTCTTTGGCACTTCTATTGTGCCGGCATTAACACCTGGGTAGTTACACGTATACTTAGACTGTTTACCATACCACACACATACATACATACCACCTTACCCGAAAAAAGAAATGCCCCTGCGATTGCAGTAGGCCTATAATAATGACAATTTTCTATAATTCGTATAAAAAATTCAATAAAACTCAATTACCAAGAAATAACTTATTATCCATTGTAGTGCTAATAAATTGACCCCTCCCCCCCGATTGTCATTTGGGAGGTGGTTTAGTGAGTGTCTCAGGCCATCGGCCAGGAACTTCTACATTTTCCCCACTTTCATTGTTTTTAGTGCCTTGGTTAAATTTAGCAATCGACGATGTTCGTGGAGCAGTTTGCACACTTTCGCTTACTTTCTTACTTTCGCTGAAGACTCGTTTGCCACCGATGTGGCGCACAATTCTGTGCGAAACTTATCAAAAGTCTCTGGTTTATACCGGGTGACACACCTATTTCCCACACCTATAAAATAGGCCATTATTATATGTTTTCAGTTTGCTTGGCGTCGAACAACAAAGAAATAGACAAATTCATTGTTATTGATTCCTGTTTTATTTTTAAAATCCTAACTGAAATCAGTAATCTTTCTTTTGGTTAGCTAGTTTCTGGTAAACAGAAATGAAGGGAGTTTTCTTCGGGTAAAATTTACGCGCCAAAGTTCATAAGCCCAAATCATAATGCTTATGGTTTCTATAATGCATGATGTTGTAAAGTATGTTTGTCGGTTAATTTTGATGTTACTAAGAGATCGAAATCCGACGGGTTAACATCTTTTCACTAGTGCTTTTGGGGAAAACTTTACCGATATAACAAAACCATTCAAAGTGTTAAAACACGACTAAGAGTGAATACCGAACTAGCTTCTATGTTTTGATGTTTGTTGGGTAATCCACGTGACAGTGTTCACGGTTTTTGACGGCCTGATTTGAAATGTCGCAGAGCCATAATATCGTTATACAGAGCCTGGTACGGTCGATTCGACAAGCTGCACACGTCACAGGGCGAACCCACGCATTCTACGCGAAAGGATACTAACTACTGAACACGAAAACTGTCAGCCTGTAAAGAAATAGAAAAGTTCAGATTACGCAGATCGCTCTTCAAACGTATACAGCGGTGGAATAGATAAAAAAAGATGAAAGTGGCATTTGAGAAGTTAAGTGGAAGTATCCCTAGCAGTGATTGAAGGTTTGAATAGAATGGTTTTCAAGAAATGGGAGGAGGTGTCGAGAGAGCAGACAAAGGTTGTTTTCAGACTACCATTCATACAGTTTCCTAGGCTGATTTAACAGCCAGAATAGACGTAATGCGATTTGAACGTCAAGAGAAGGCTTTTGAATGGGAGCCGAAAGAAAGCAGAAGAAGAACGGAGAGATTTATCTTGGCTGTAGGGCGCTTTTACAATCGAGAACTCCGACGAACAATGGGTAGTGAGGGAAGAACGAGAAGGCCGTCTGATCCTGTGTACAAACATTTCTACACGTCTTCGTCAGCTGAAAACGCCGTGTTCCAGGTTCGGTATGAAAAATGGTTGTCCTGAATTCGGAGATGAGGCTACGCAGACGGAGACATTCAACAATATGAAAGCCACTGATTGGAACAGAGGGTGGGTGGCGTGTCGGTGGGGTGAGGGTGGGGCTAGGGGGAAGGGAAGGGCGCAGATGCTCTGTCACCAGCTGTTACCAGACTCATGATAACTGTATTTACCCTGAACAACGCTTGGTTCGCTGGATAATTTACCTTGCGAATGATTCTTATTAAATTCAATAAGCCCCAGACAATAATTGACACACGTACGGTGATTTCTTTCACACCCACTAACGAGACCATATATAGAAAAGCGTTATAGTGTAGAACGTTTACAATGCGACAATTGATAACTGGTCAAGCGAATCACTTGTTCAAAATTTGCTGAAATGTTTCACGTTCAATGATACCAATGAACCAGCCCTTCAGGAAGAAGTTTTAGATTTATTGCTACAACATGCAGTATAAATGTGAGTTCTGCTTTATAGTTAAAGTGCATGTGCATATATATTAATATAAATGCAGCCATTTGCTTTATGTTTGCCTTGGCAACCGAACCAAAAATAGGTGTCTATTCTGCATAAAGCAGGTTCTTAACTGTTACAAATATAACATCGAAAACTTATTTTTACAAGATTGTTGTACCCTCAATGTAAACCAAACAACGTTGTTTAAAGTAATTGAATGGTAGCATTGTCTCAAAATGACAAAACAAAATTTAGCAAGGTCTTTATCAATACATCAGTTAACTGACACTGGAGATTTGCAAAACATTGGCATATAACTGTACGTCGGCGCTTGTTGTGTTAGATATGGCATCTTTGCAGGTCGATGGATCATTTGCCGTAACAAATGAAATGATCACGTGAAAGGGTGATGTAACATATCCAACATAGCATAGCTAACAAAGGCACAAGTCTGATGTATCAACACAAAGAACATCCTGTTGCAAATCCAACAGATTAATGAAGAACTTTCATACCTGGCCTTAAATACACCACCTCGTGCAGTCTTCATGTCACCAATTTTATCTTGCACACCTCGTTAATTCGATAACTTGCACAGCCATAAAATTTTTTTTCTCTTTTTTCTTTCGATGTTGTTGAAAGGTTCCACGAAAAGGAAAGTGAAGAGAGATATGGGAATTTCTTTTTATTTTTGAGGTATATTTTATATTTATTAATAACACCTCTATTTTATGCATATTTTCTGTCAATGGTTGGACATATTCGGAAACGAAGTCATCGATGAACATACTGAGAATGCAGGTCCAGCTTGACACCCACAATTCGACTCTCATCCTGTTAACGTTGATTTGACAGTTATCACCGATTACGTCACAACGGCAGGTTACATAATTTCCAGACTGACTCCTGACGCCTCAGAAAAACCCGACTTAAAAGCCATTTTTACGTCTAAGGAAGAGAGCGGAAAGGTTTTTGAGCACTCTTGTATGTTAGACTATGCATCATATACTGCGTAGTAAAATAAAAACCAGGCCTTTCATATATCCTTCAACGCCATTTTCACTTATTCACTTTTTCTCTAATACCCAGGTGGAGCGGTATATTTTAGGTGGGGACAACGATGGCAGACGGTTAAAACTCTGGCTTGTTGCGACTGTCAGAACCTTGAAAAATGAGTTTGCGTGTTCGAATCCAGGTCTTGGTGGTTGAAATCTAGAGGTTTGTCTCTTACCTAGAGAAGAGAAGTGGTTTATAACTAGGCACTTCTGGTTTCCTCCGCCTATACGACAGTAAATACCAATAAAATAAATACATATTATGGATTGTCAGAGGACATGAGTGCTCGGAACAAACCGCCGTCATTTGGCAAGTTATACTAACTTTTTCACGTATAGCATATATCATATAAATGGAAAGCAACTGGTTGCAGGCAAAGGTCATTAAAGACGTTTCCGATAACACCAAGGCTGCAAGGCCCCGAGAACCATGGATGTGATATAGTCTTGAAGATTCCTTGTCCAAGACTGGTGTTTGAACGTACGTTTAGTTATCTGACATATCGATTAAAACGAAAACATTTTAACTAATAGACCACGACCAAAATTTATTTGGACCTCACAAACCTATAAATGAATAAATTGTTGAAATTTCTGTGATGATCAATGAAAACTAAATTTTGTGGTGCTTTAAATCAATCTTAAAACTTGTTGTTTTCATTTCAAATCTCGCAAAGAAATATACAGTCAGATCTGTCCAAATGCTTATGGTTGATTAAACATATTATTTAATGTACTAATTTACATAATTACTTTAAATGTGCAATGCCCAAACATGTAAACTTCAATAAAGTAGACAATAAACAATAATGATTTTTAGTGGCACTTACAACACATGTCCAAATTTTGTGGTACCATATCAAACATTAAAGCATTTACTAGTTTATGCACAGCCATACTAAGTGTAACGGGTGTTTCAACAATGTGTATGTCCCCCTCAGAATTAGAGAAAATGCTAAGCGTATATGTCAAATGTGTCTCGCTGTTTGGTGTATCTTGATTTGATTTGATAAACTTATTTACGGAAATCTAACATTTTGCTTCACTCTTAAATCGGTATGATTTTATAATTTGTTATATAAAACATGCTTGAGGACATATTATATTACTGTCAGATCTTAAAATTTACAATTCGATGGATTTGTTTACAGCTGAAATGAAATGATTTCAACTTTTGCCGTTATAATGGTATTGCTATTCTGACCACTGTATATGTAATCTATGATATTATAATCTATTTCTTTTAGAGAGTCGCCTGTTTTCAGCTGTCTGTAAAATCAGTCATACTCGCTACCAAAATAGCCTTTATTCGCTCACACGTAACAACATAAGCTCTACACATTGATGTCTTAAGAAGTTCGCATTATTGCAAGGGGAATAAAGTTAGAACACTTTTTCCAACTCATAATGTTAGAATCCTTAGGTTAGTTTTCGACAGCAAGAACTCATTGCCTCGAGTGACGTCGAAATTATTAAAAACCCAGTGGTATGCTGAGTATTGGGCGGAGTTCAGCATGTTTTGACGGAGGGCGACACCAGTTACCTAAAGCGCTATCGATTTTACTCTAAACCCTGTTTCTGACACTGCCATATTTGAAATTGTTTACACAATAAATGAATTTAATTTTATTTTTTGTAGAATATGATTTCATGGTAGTATGGTTTTAAAGCTGGATATTTTTGCTATAAAAACAATTTAACCTATTCGCTGAGTATAGTGTAGGCTGAGTTACTGCGAACAGTTTGTTATAACCACATGTTGGTGCATCTATTGTAAAAAAAAATTACTCTTCACGCCCATTCCCCACCATGCCAGTTGTTTTTGAATAATTATGACGTCACCTGGCGCAATGATTTCTTGGCGTCGAAACGGAACTTATGCAGTTAGCATTATGAATTAGAAAAAGTGTTCTAATTTGATTTTTCTTTGGAAGAATACGGACTTCTAACATATTCATGTATAGAGCTTGTGTAGTTAAGTATCTCTGACTAATGGCAATTTTGGTAGCTAGTATGGCTTATTTTACATACAACTGAATATAGGCGACTCACCAAAAGGAACAGACTGCAGTTCTGGAGCCTATTTTACTTGGCCATATTGAAATGGCCACAGACAGTTTCAAAGAAATATTATTTTTTTTTAGTGTTCATTTACAAATTGTTTCTTATTATTTCAGTCATAAGATGACGAAGGAGTCCTTAGAGTGCGTGTAATATGCCGTCTAACTGCAAGACGGATTTCCACAGCTCTTTTATGTTGTGCTGCTTCCCTGAAACGCCTTACCGAAGGCTAGTAATCTGCCCCGCCCGACCCATTTTATTGATAGTAGTCAATCAGTCTTTGTACTATCCCCTTAATGCTGATCGCCGAGTGAGGAGTGTTTGAGTGAGTATTTGGGGTTTACTGTCGTACTTAACAATTTTTCAGTCATATGACGACGAAAGAATCCTTAGAGTGTTTGTAATGTGCCTCCTTGTTGCAGGACGGATTTTCACCGCTCTTTAGTGCTGCTTCACTGGGACGCCTTACTGAAGGCAAGTAAGCTGACCCGCTCGAGCCATTATACTGATATGGATCTAACCAATCGTTGCACTATCCCCTTCACGCTGAACGCCAAGCGAGGAAGTTGCAACTTCCTCTTTAAGATATTAGGTGTGACTCCACCCAGGATTGACCCTATATCTATCGCTCCCGAAGCGGACCCAAGTCTGGAATGTACAACCCTCTTTTAAGGTCTTGGGTGTGACCCGACCAAGGATTGACCTTGGATCTACCGTCCCTGAAGCGGCAGAGCCATGTGTACAAAGTCAGAACAATATACACATAGTTAGAACCATACGTCCAAATAGAATCATATGCACAAGTCAGATTCATACACACGAAGTGAGCGCCATTTATACGAAGTCAGAATCACATGTATGTGAAGTGAGAATCATATGTTCGAAGTGAAATCAATCTTGACGAAGTTCAGAACCAAATATTTATTTATTTATTTTATTGGTGTTTTACGCCGTACTCAAGACTATTTCACTTATACGACTGCGGCCAGCATTATGGTTGGAGGAAACCGGATAGAACATGTGGAACGATCATCAACAGGTTGTCTGCACGCTTAAGATCGGGAAGGAAGCCAGCATGAGCTGGAATTGAACTCACAGCGACCGCATTGGTGGGAGGCTTCTGGGTCATTGCCCCGCGCTGGCGTGCTATCTACCTCATCCATGGAGGCCCCATCCATATATTTTCTTTGACACATATGAACATTTACAGTTACATTTTGTGTAGAAGGTTCATTTGATAGCACATCGTGCAGATAGAACGAAGTTTTCACGCTGTCTCAGGACAGCTTCATATTGTACACAATGTAGCCAAAGTCAACTTAACGACATTGTACAAGTATCAATGCTGGCTTCACTTCTGTTATTGATATCCCACCACCTGTAACACTAACAGCTGTAGAAAAGCACAAAACATTTGCTCATTAGCTAGTGGTTCGAGGACGTTAAACCCCATTAAAATAAAACGATCTTTGTACCAGTTGGTATCGACTGATGATACCACGGTTGGGAAGTACTTCTAGCATACAATACAAGGATTTTGTTTCGTTCAGTTGCTTCTTAAATCCTAGTAGAGATGTATATTAATAGAATGTTTGACGGTTTAGCTGTGAACCATACCTGATCGCTTGATGGTTGATTGACTGACTGATTTATTGATTGATTGATGGAGTTTTACATGTTTTCAATAGCCCATGACTTTTCACGTCTAGCAAATCTAAGGACAACTGGAAACACGTAAAAATCCTTCCCACCACTCTGTCAACAACAACGTCAGGAGCTACATGTATCTGCTCTTTCGTTTTTCGCTTAAATGAATCACAATTTGCGGTGTATATATGTGCTTATAAAACACTTTTTGTAGTATCTCAGGACTGCGAATTCCCCCAGTCAAAAAGGTACGAATTGTGCATTTTATGTCCCTTTCAAGGAAGAGACAAGTATGGCTTTTCCTTAGTCAGACCCACATAAACCCCTAAGTCTATTTAGCAATGGATTTTTTCTTTGAACAGACCTGCACGAAATGACTTCTAATAAGCTCTAAATTCAAACGTTGCTGAAGGGCAAGGTAATATCTTTATTCCAGCGAGAAGGTTCCAGTTCTGTTACGTAACTAAAGTAGAATTATATTAGACTATTCTAAAATAGTGATGTTGGCGAAAGACATGAATCAGATTGGTAAAGGTTGTTTTGTCCTCTGTGGATTCTAGCGTCGGCATGTCCAGCTAGACAGTGCGCGTGCAGACGGCAGAAGACTGGCCCGTGACTCCGTGAAAACCTCCGGACTCTCTCTACATGTTTGCTTACACGTGTAATTTACCGACGAGTAATTGCCTCTCCTGGAGAGGTCTATATACTGGCGAGATGAGTTCCGCGGCTACCTCACGACGAATCGGATGTATTATAATTTCTATGTTCAAACAACTCTCACAATTATTCGTGCAACTACACCATGGAAGCTGTTATTCCGCTTCACAAAGAGGGGGCTTGCGCGCAAATGTACAAGATTGTCGATTGTGGCGTCAGTGACATGCGTGAATAGGCTCTCGAGAAGCAACGCAACAAAGTGACTAGATTATTGGGCAAAGAATTATCAACGCGCGCCACAATATGGCATCGATTGTCGGGATGAAACAAAATATTCATCATTTATTGAAGGCAATTCTTGTGGGCGAGCCGAGGCTTTTAGCGTTGTTTCGTTTACCTTCAAAGGTACGACAGCATTAATTCTCTAATATATATTGACTTGCTGGGAGAAACAGTGGTTGAAAGGCTTTGCCTGTACCATCTGGAAAAAAAGAGCATACTACTAAACATCGAAATGAAGTAAATACGTCCGCTAGGAATCAAAAGACAAAATCTGTCGGTAACATTGCACAACAATGGGTCAATTTATCAATTAACAGCTCATTGGTCTGGAATCTTTTTCAAAGGGAGCCTGTCTGTTTACAATCCAGTGGCTTCAGGAAGTTGGCTTCCACTCACGGCCAGAAAGCCAGATAAAACTCCATAAAGTGTCCCCATCTGAATGTCTAAGGGCATTCGGGGCGTTTTATGTTTTAATTAAGTTCAGTACGGCGTCTCTGTAGGCCGTATGAAAGCAATCAAAATGGTTGTACTTTCAGTTCAATGTATTGTTGACGCCCTAAAACACCCACCAAGTTGGGACTTCGAATGATACTCATACTTCGATATATATTTCGACTGACATTTTATGAACCCAAAGGAGTAAAATCAAATTGAGGAGCGACATGCTGGACATGGTGAACTCGGAAAATCAGCTGTAGAACAAAAACGTCCCATAACTTCAAAAGCTTTTATAAGCTGTTTTAATATCAAAGTTCAGTGTGATGGTCTTTCTAATTATTTTGCGTTATTGGAATATACGACAAACATTTTAACTGAAATATTTTATTTTATCGAAGAACATAAAAGAAAGTCTTTAAAATTAAAACGAAGGGAAAAGCAATCTTCACTGAGGAATACTTTTTTGGAAGGAATGCTTACACGCAAAAGACAGGCCTACGTATATGTGGCTTAACTGACCAGAGTGACAATCTTTTTCTCTGTAAGCTAAACCACACAGAATTTAGTACCGAAAGTGTGCTAAAAAAAGAACAGATCAGCCACACAACAAAATACTCTTTTACGTGAAAAAACATTTCATTGTTTTAATACGTTGTAAACAAAACACACTGTTTATTTTCTACTTGGAATGCCTCGGAAATAATTGAACGAAAGGCTTCCGAAAGAGAGAATACATAACAGTAAATGCACCAAAAGGATAGTGGAGGAGTTTAATTTGATGAAAGGTATGAGTATATGTGCTCTCATATGCATAATTCAGCAAAAAGACCACTGCATTTTAGAAATCGACTTGGCAGACAAACCACTGGTGTGCCGCTCACAAAAACAGTTGTCCTTTCATGGCGTCGCCCCCTCAGTTGTTGAAACAATAGAATCACTTTGGTATGGGTATAAGTTCTAGCCACGAACAGACTACTTTCCAAACAGTTTTGTTTTTCTGTTGTAATTCGTAAAACGTTTTGCAAAGAACCAGTGTATTTGGGCCCACGTGATAATTGGCGGACTGGATTGTTCTCCACGATTCATGACTTTTCGGCATAGTGGGCAATTCCGTGGAGAGGTAGGGCGTGATGCTGCATGTTCTCCTCTCACACATCGACCACTGGCGCTTTCCGGGTTGCACGGGACAAAAGTGGTTTCTTCCCATTGGGGGTAGTTCATGTTTCCTGAAGCCTCAGACAGGGGTTTCAAACGACCGTGCCCTTCGTACCTTGGGAGGTTCAAAACCTCTCGACATGTTGTCGACATTTTAGCTCATTATTTCCATGTGAAAAGAGTTAGTCCGAACAAACCTTGACCACACAGTGTCGCTGTTGTTCACTTAAGCAATTAACAAGTGTCATGCACGACATGAGAAAACGAATATATATATATATATATATATATATATATATATATATATATATATATATATATATATATATATATATATATATATATATATATATATATATATATATATATATATATATATATATATATACATTAGATATATATATCTCATATTTGTCTCATTGTGTATCAAATGTTAACCACAATAAAGATATTTCCAACAGTTATGAAAGATATTTTGAATAATGGTAGCGTAGAAACAATGTCCCTTTTGCAGTATGCTGTAAAACGTCCCGGTTCTTTACATATTGATGAATGTATTTCCACCAGAGCTGAAACTATGATTTGACACGCTTTTGACGTGGAAAAAGGCACATTCTGCTCATTTTATTTTTCACTCAGGTCAGGTAAACTTTCAGTTTATACAGAAATCTTGATGCTTTATGCTACTTTGATTCAACGAATGACATTGTCCGGTTATTTCTGTCTATTGACGGGACAGGAGATGACGCAGTTGTCGCTAGAGGGACACCCAGAGCTGGGTCGGCCTTCCACGCCGTGACGACGTCTACACCCTATTCTAAACATGCACCCATTAACCCCGGCAGCGGTTTACTTTGGACTCTTACCACTAATCAGGCGGATCATGCGCACAAGGTGCGGTGACATTTCTACACGTACTCTCCGTAACTCGACCAACAGGAGGGAACGCGCGGGTTTACAACCCAGCCTATACAACGATTTCTCTTTCCCATTTTCACTTTCCGTCAAGGTTACCCTTAATTGTACATCTGAAATACAGCATGAATTAAACTCAAAATATGTGTTCTTAATTTTTCTTCCACTTTTATAAGATTACACAGTCAGTTTAATGAAGACAAAACAATGTTTACCCTAGAGTACCAGGGCAAAGGTTACTGTTTCACTTCGGTCTGTGTCAACTTTTAGGGAGGCGCGTGTCATGTCGCGAGCAAAGTGCAGTCAGTGCCAGCTTTACCATTTATCGTGTATTTTGAATCTATCACTAGACTAAAAGCAAGCAGTGATATTGATACAAGCTGGCTGGGTCATCTTGGATGTCAGCTTGCCGAGGTGTTACGGACAGAAAACCTAATTCTAACATCGCTACATTCCACAGCTTGTCACCAAACGTCACCTAGTGCGCACCACAATAATTGGTCAGCAATGGGATTAGGCGCTGGTCGGTGGCCTCAGAGATGTCCTTGAAAAAAGGTCACATTGTTCTGTCCCGCAAACAATTTCAGTTCAAGAACTAGAAAGATAAATATCAGTTCAGGTTCATTTGTTCATTTCAGTGCAACATTTTATGTTGATTAATCTGTTAATTTTAACAGAAAATCTGATGTGTGAATGATACTAGAGTGTATTCTGCTATTACAGCAGATTGTTCTGTATTCTGTCCATTCGACGTAATGATTCTACTTGACTAACATTATATTGTGCTGAATATGACAGAATATTGTTACAATAACAGAATACATTCTAGCATCACTTCAACAACAGACTTCTTGTTAAAAATAACAGATTAATTTTTAAAAGTGTATGTGATTTTAGATAACGGCTATACCGTCATCAAACATATTGTCAAAACCAAATCAATACTTTTCGTCTAAAAGAGATATTTATTTTATGCATTGATGATTTTGCTAACGTATTTGATTTATTGATTGGTACATTCTTAACGACGTCTTGAATAATATTTCACTTATGAGGAGAGTGAGGGTTACATGTAAAGGAATCATGGTGGAGTTCGACAAAATCCACTATGTTAAAAATCCGAGAATTCTCCTGATATAGGCCTATAAAGTTGCCCGAAGAAGGGGCTGTATTTAAACATCATACCTCAACGTTTGGTAGATTGGTTAGACTTCGGCGTGACATCTTGGGTAATAAACCATCTACAGTCATCGTAGGGCCATTTTATGGTCTGACCATTTAAACATAACCAGTGTAAAAATAGACCGGCACTATAAACTGTAAGGTGTACCTTATTGTAGTCTATAATTGTGTCAGAACATCTAGAATGGGTTTACCCAAAAATCTGTTTTACCATTTGAAGCAAACGTGTAGAATGTTTCTTACCGTACCTGTACGTACAAGTACACATCTCCAACTGACGATCCTGGCTGACTGACTTACTGACTGACTGGATGGTCAATACACTGATCCAGTCATTTTCAGTTCCACTAGGAAAACTTCTTGTCAGGGTTTGGGTAAAGCTACATGTATATAGTTCCAGACCTATATATGCTACGAAATTCGGAACATTCTGAAAATGTTCATGGCACTTTTTGTATCATTTTTTGTTTCTTGTCTTTGACATAACAGCCTTACTAATTGACATAATTATGTATCTTCAAAAAACGTATCGCAGAACCAATATGATGGCAGCTAGCTCAAGCAAAATATAATGTCTAATTCTGCCGTCTGGCGATTTCGCGGCAAACCGATTCTTTCCGTTTATACGTTATCAAAGCTAAACGATGCCAATTATTACACTGTCAAGGAAATGTATAGCACTAATTTCGTCAGCCTTGTATTATCGGGAAAATCGAAATCTTTAGTTTTTTATCACTTCTAATGGCACTTGGTCAATGGACTATGCCACCGAAAGGGTAAACTCGTTTTGGGAGGGGTGCGGGGTGCTTTGACAAGATGCTGGTCTGCCATGCCATGATTTTTCATTGTAACGCGGTTAGGAGTCTGAAAATGGCCTCTGTCGAGATACCCTTGGATTATATTGAAATTTGGTCTTTCACTTTGACTAGAACTGGCTGTGTCTGATGGATGGTGCAGGGATCGGAGGGTAATTGGAGGTAGGTGTATCGCTGGGGTGAAGCTGTCATTAGCTGACTTAGGCATACCACAACCCATTTCCTTCCGCCCGATAAAGCTCTAGACGCGAATTAAATCGTAATTTTTCACCCGGCTTCATACGTTAGATGGGACTTAGATCTCCAAACGACACATCAACAATATAGAATGGGTCTACGGTGCTCAGTCGGCTTTTGCCCGAGATCGATGAGCTTCGGCGAGTTGGTGGAAAATGTTTTGGAGTTTACTGAGATCCTGATGGTCCAGATTGTCATCATTGCGGCCGACTTGTGATAGAGACCAATATCTATGGACAGCCAGATGGATCAACTCTCTCCCGATTTTCCACTTCGGGACTCTTTCCATAGACATCTTGATTTGGCCGACTTAAATGTAAAATACTTAAAATCCACGTGGTATATCTTTGGAAGAAAAGTTTCCGATTGATCTGTCAGCATCGGGTCAACCTTTCAATGGACATCCCTGCTTTGGTTTTCTCGCTTCGCCGCATGTACCTGTAGTCTTTTTATATTAGGACATTTTCATAATCTATTGTAAATGGCATAACATTTGTAATATTTGTGGGATTTCGTCCACTATTATATATATTAGAGTACGTGATTATAATTTGTGTATACATGCGGAGATATTTAAAGGGAGACAAAAAAGTCAGTCGTTATGGGTGTAAGCTATGCTAAGCCCTTCAAATTGCGGTTTCACTCTCGAATAAACAAAACAACAAAACAAAAAACAAAACCTACTGCAGGGCTATAAAAAATACAAGCAGTAACAAATACAAAGTATTCATGCAAAGATTAGCACATTCCATTCTGTATCCTTCATTAACTGAATGCTGATAGTCCTACTTCTGCTAATACACGGAATATGAAATGAAATTAAATGAATAGGCTTTAGGCCAATAACGCTGTTGTATTCAGTTGGCATCGCCGTGGAATGATTTGATTAGGAATAGGGTGGTTCTGCTTTCGTCGCCGCGTTTAAAGACGAATGATGTATGATACTTTGGTGGTGAGGTGAAAGCACCAGCTGCTCCTCTTCATATCCTACCGCTGTCATGACTAGTTATCTCACGTGACCATGGCATTCGTCTAAAAATCAGCAAATATGTGTATCCGAATAAGCTAGCGGCAAGACACTGGTCGGCCATTGTTCCAACTCGCACTGCCGGCGTTGTGGGTAATGAAGGAGCGGCCATTGATTTTGTGACGCCTTTACACCACCATCTGCGGAATGATTCCCTACAGTCAGAAAAACTACAAGCGTCCCCTTTTCGCAGCGTTATATTACCGTAGCGACAAACACAATTCAGGAAGCCGAGCTCAAGATATTCCCATATTAATGTGTTGCTACGAGTCATAGACCAGACAATCGAGTGATAAATTGAAAAACGCAATCATTTTAGACGGGCAAAAAAATTCTTCAGCCAATGATGGAAAAAATAAGTTTGAGGTGGAGACATGGGTAGAACTATCAAATGACTGTCGAAACGAATTACCCTTGGGCTGTTGATAAAGGCGGATATCTTGTCACGCCTGGGAACAGCGGCTTTTCTCACCGCTTGACTTTTTTCGGCAAACTTTCGCTGCCCCCATCAAATAATTGTAGATCCATTAAGACTCGGTCACAAGCATCGACTTCGTTTTCACTACAAATTTGCTTTGTTTTGTATACATGCTTTTATAATTACCCCTCGAAAAATACGATATCCTCGCGCGCGCCAAGCCTAAACACTTCTCGGTGGCAGGATGCGCTACCGTGAATACGGAATAATGGCGAAGAGCGGTCGGAGACTGGGGCATCACTTAGCACAACATGGTGGTCTGTTTGCTCGGCCTGGAACTTGTTGACCCGCCGTCATTAGATTTGGTGGTTGCCTTTCTACTCCACTCACCCTTTTCCCCCTCTCCCTCACGGGCCTTCTATATGACGTACAAGTTATTCTCTGACAGCAAACACTTCGGTTGTAAGCCGATACTCCCCTAAAGGCAACCCTCCACCTAATTGATTCCGAATCATGGCACTAACTTATTGCCAAAAACTATGGCAGCCGTTGCTATTGTGTCACCCCCAAGTGGTTTCGGCAGGCTACTCACCCATCCCATAACAGGTCTCTGGTCAATATAGCCCATACCTCAACAATCTCCCCGAGAATCTATCATTTCCAATGAGACTTAAGCTGCCTGCATTTTACGCATCTAACATCATACTGACAGGAAGTTCTCGAAGCGGTAACTGAAAAGACGATTAACATTTATGGAACATATCGCAGATTAATGTATCGCATTCTCACGATATGGTTGAAATGCTGCAAACGTGGCCTTAATACCCTATTCATTATACATGAATGTAGGTTCACGCCACATAATATTCACTTAATCCCAATTAAATTTATTGGATATAAAAGTAGGTCCACTCCAGCCGTATCACCACGAGGTTGGGTTTGTAAAGGTCAAACAATCACTACAAAATCTATCGCAAAGTACACTTACTTTGCTTTCATTTTAATTTCCATACTTCATGCATAATAACATCCTAGTTTCATATACGGTATCGCCATAATATGGTACATTAACTTTTATTACATCAGTACACATGCGTGCATAATACATCAGTGATGTCACGTGATACATAAACTAAATCTCTAGACAATTTCCTACTTGGCTAATAAATTTATATGGAATGTATTGTGGATCACTATACGTAAAAGTCGTACTTGCAAAATATGACGGTAGAAATAACATTAAGAAGTTAAACTAATAAAATATAATCACTCTTCCATGAAACCATTACATTTTCAGATATAGCTAATATTGAATCTACTACAGTTTTTCGTATATAAGGAGGCTTGCAAAGTACCTTGCAAGTTGTCTGTTTTCTTCTCGCGGATACATTGGACTCTAGCTCGTCGCATAGAAGTGACATGATCATATCGACGACGCCAAATTACAAGCCTAATGAATAAAGGTTATTTGCGAAGGATACTACAGGTTTTATTTATTTATTTATTTGATTGGTGTTTTACGCGGTACTCAAGAATATTTCACATATACGACGGCGGCCACATTATGGTGGGGGGAAACCAAGCAGAGCCCGTGGGAAACCCACGAGAGGAAGCCAGCATGAGCTGGACTTGAACTCACAGCGACCGCATTGGTGAGAGACGGCTGGGTCATCACACTGCGCTAGCACGCTAAACAACTGAGCCAGGATACTACAGGTGTTGTCCAACCTATGACATGGTATACATATATAACACTTTGAAAATCCTGTAAAATTTTGATCTCCACTTAAAAAAGAAAAGTCAGACTGGAGAAGCCCCGATATTTATCCTCGAGAGCCCTTGGTCTATTCAGATTAACGTGTTTGTGAATTACGGACAATAAATCTGTGACATTGTCAATAAGCCTACATTCCCATCCATATAATTATTCATGGAAAATATCCAACATTACTTAATACACTTTGTACAGAAAATATCACACGACATAACACTAACATATCAAAATTCACCAATTATATATTGAATAAATTTCAACTATTTTGGCGTTTGATGTGAAAATGTTTTTCTACTAGAAATGTAGTTTATGTGCTTAACAAACGTATCACATTTCCAATTCAGAGAATGTTTATGATTTACTGTATATTTCAAGATATTAATTTTACCTTATATACTCCACTATTGGGGCTCTGAGTGACCACGGTATGGTGTTTAATATGTGCACTGTAAACCAAACGTCACTCAACATTTTGCAAAACTTGCAAAACGGTGTAAATAAATATTTCATATAACTTGAACCCTTAATTTAATATGACTACACGTTGACTTCAAATATGTGTACGGCAGCTGTTCTTTTTTTCAAGCAAAGCTTGCCAAAATCTATGCTGTGCATATATTAATAGGTTCAAGCAAATGAAGGCTTCGACAACCGTTCAAAACCTGGCTGCTGTGGAGAACAGCATGTGTACAAGATTACAATGTTTAGCCTTAAGTGTGCAGCCCTTACAAGGTCAGCGCTGGCTCGGTGGTTTAATTGGTTTCCACAACTCAGTGATGTCACGAGGTTTAATCCATTGAATGATGGAGGTTTAGCTGATGTATATGTTGCGCTGCTTTCCTGTGAGCTCTAGCAGCTTTCCTTTACCCCAAAACCGGAACACCATCATGTTATTGAAATATCTGTATGATATAAAACATCAATAAAAAAATTAAAAAATAACAGAAACGTTTTTATTTGCTTTTTGGACCAGCTGAAGATTTCAGACAACAATGTGACAAAATTTTAATATTTTTTCCTTCCTGCAAAGGATATGTGACAAATTTCAGGATGTTATCTACACGTTCATCATTTTTCTCATATATAGATAAATACAGCACTTTATAATATTAAGCTTAAAAAGAATCCTGCAAACGTCATCGGGATCACACGTAGAAGGTATGAATGAATGATTAACGCTACATGGGCAATATTTCAGCCATATATATCGTGGATATGCAATATTGGACAAATTTATTTACGTTAAAGTTTTTTTGATACCTAAAGATTGTTTCAGCATTTCAAAACCACATTTTCGAAATCCGTAATATTTTTACACCTGTTTTGGAATACATTTACTTTATAGTTTACCGCCAGTTTTTGGCTTTGAGGATTGGGAATGGCGTGTTTGTATTCATTGCGTAGAAATATGCGGAGAATTTGTGAATATTTATGGCTGTAGTTTCTGACTGAAGGTGTTAATAAAGTCTCCGTATCCACGCCCGTCCACCACGGCCGATCGATTGCAGTCTCCATTTAATGAATAAGGTAAAGCGAGCGGGACTGTCAAATAAATACGAACCATGGAGGGAGATGTGATTAGAATAAAATGAATATGGGAGCAGCCGAAACCTTGGTCATTTTCTAAACAGCCCATTCTTATTGCTTGTTTACCGCACACAATGACTGCTTGAGCCATTTCAATGTGTGCGCCAGTCTCGAAGAATTAGCCCAGGATTTGGGCATCATAAGAGCTGGCTTTTGTGCTGTATTTCAACCTTCTTAAGATCCTAATGTCTTTTTTCCCGCCGAAACTATAGAGAAGTTGAATTCCAATGAAGTTCTTATTGATTCCAGTCTCCTCAATACTGAATGCATGAAGTACAACAGAGGAACATGGATAATGGCGACAGTTCTTCATTACAATTGCTAATGTCGAGAACGTGAACACTAGCTCCAAATACCCCCGTGTTGTGGCAGTAATGCACATCGCCTGTTTGGTAGCGGTCGGCAACACAACTCTCACCTTCTCGCCGTCACATTATAAGCCAAGTTAACAGGCTTTATCTCAGATTTCTTCTGTGGGGATAAAGAAAGCTGTAAGAAAATGGATAACACTGTTAAATCCGGAACGTCGGAGAACGGTTCAAGCCAGCCGGACCTGCTTCCTGTCAGAGGCGGACGAATACAGGGGGCGAATTCCGGTGGGTCGGGGAAGCAGACCAGTGGACTTGAAAGTGTCGGAGTTTCAAATGAAACCACGCTAACAAAATCGGAATTATATTCACTTAAAGATATTGAACGCCGGGTTTCACAGCTGGTAGGGGCAATAAGTGCTTGCTGGATTTTACGGCTATTGTGAACTGCTAAATCAGTGCTCTGTGTACTGTGAAGTAACGCATCGTCTGGGCCCTCGTAAGCGGGACGAGAGCCCCCATTTGGGAAAACTTTACTCAAGTTTTGCGGTAAGGAATAGTGTATGTAAAAGCCGAGGAGACCACATTGGAATTCTTCGGAGACACGGACTTCGCGCATGGTCAGTGTGTGTGCGACCATCTGAACAGGATAACTTGGTGGTCCTGGAGACCCCGGAGGACGACCAGACAAGACTTTTCAGGTGAGATATATGTGGGGTTTGTATACCATCAGGGAGGGGGTCCCACGTGCCTCCCCCTGATTTGTGCACCTCACTCAGGCCTCCTGGTCTGCTAATCCCCTTGCCGAGAAGGCCAACATTTTGCCAACACGTCATTTCTCTGAATTACGTCGCATGCAGGCATGACGGCGGAAGCTCTGTTTGACACAAAATGACACATTCCATTTATGGTAAGACTAGTTCATAGTGCATATATAATCGTTAGTGTGTGGTACCCACTCGCTGGTGTGACTAACATGACACCAAGGTGATTTTTTGACATACGATGACAATAACTCTGTCCTCTCTATCTCAGTCCAAATTCTCCATAGATCCTCAGTCTAAGCCAGTCCCGCCTACAACATGTCGTCTTTTTGCATCCACCGCGCATGCGCGCAACCAAATTTGCCCTTTATCATTAAGAAACAAAGGAAAATTTTTGTTCTGTTCCAATTTTCCTGTAATATTTTTTTTCTTTATTCCCCTGTAGGAAAATGTGGATAAAAATGACACAAGCCGCAACTGTCACCACGAAAAATAAGTAAACGAAGGATTTAGATAGCCAAATCAATAGCCACGCATGAATCTGACAATGAAGAGTTAACTGCATGTGTTACTTTAGGTACTTCAGACTTCAAACATAAAGCTAAAAGCAAATATTTGTGCGATGTTCACGGGGCCGTAAAAAGATATAGGTGGCCGTCCTAACCACATACAGTACACAGAGACACCACTCGTACAACGCACGTCAATGGTTCAGGACACAACTCACAACTTTACTTTGCGTGATTTTCCACGCGTGGATATCCCCGGGTTCTATATCTCAAACACACTTGCGTAAGTCAAGGGTCCTTGCTTAACCGTTCCGTCTTTATAACAACACGTAACATATGTGTCGAACAGTACTTTATGGAAAAATTGGATTTTACTTTTTATGAAAAGCGTCGATTTTGTAACAGAAGTCACATAAATAAAATCAAACGAAGATAAAAATTTGCTCACAAGCAGACAGGGTTTTATTTTTTTGTGTTTGTCGTCTTCTACAAGAACGGTCGCCATTTTGTGAGCGGAGAAAGGAATGAGTTTGTTAAAATCACTCACATTTCGATGTGACAAAAATTATAGTCTGCTTGTAGATATGCTTCAAAAGCGATTTATTAAAAAAAACATCCAGATATATGCGCCGCCTAATTGTATTACAACTAAAAGTGGACATTATTCACATATAGTTACTTCAAGCTTGCTGCCATTGAAACAGCAGAAACAAAGGATCGAGCACTCAGATTTTATTATTCTGTGTATAGCGAATTACACAGCAATCCGCTTTACTTACTTTAGTAGTCACTTGGACAATGAATAACTTTTGAAGTTTGAAATTAAAATTCATGTCACACACTCAAAGGGGTAATATATAAAACAACTTTGCCTGTAGTGAGCCCATAACGAGTTTATAATTAACGGTACATGGGCCGAAACAAGAGTTTGATGTTTTCGCTGAATCTGCAGGATCAAATAAATGTTATTAATTGACCTGTTTCAATTGAAGTATATGTGTTGTTGACATTACGGAATATGTTGTTAATTTATTACGTACGTGATCTACAGAAAATCTTCAGTCATTGTCTTATGTAACAACATTTGTTAATGTTTTGCTGAGGGAGAATTTGGCGTGAAATATTCAGACAAGGTGGCAAAACTGTCATGTGTTACCTGCATTAAATCATACGTTGCATATATTACACCTTTTTTAAAAATTTTGTTCCAGTTCATATCGTTTTATTAATTTAAGGACTTCTGTATTTTTTCTCGCAGTGAAAATTAATTTTATTACATATACATGTCTGAACTTAGAATAATGACAAAAATAAGTAAATACATGGACACACTGCGTTGTATAAAGATACATAATGAAGCAATTTTTGTTTACACCACCGATTTTTATATCTACTATGAATAGAATAATGTTTATTGCTAAAGAAAAAGTGAAGTATTTATCATAGTAAGGAAAAAGTCTTCAGACAATGGAAAGAGACTTTAAACACTTGCAACATGGTATATATTACGTAGGCGTAGGCCTAATGACTTCCTTGTTCGTCAGATGACACACCAAAGACGAGTTATACACACTTCAAACAGCAATCTTGACTCCCGTGTATATAATTTTAAAAAATGACCTTAATATGTCTATATACATAAGGAATTCTCTACACTGTTCAAATAAAACTTGTTTATTTTGCACGAAATCCATGAATGGCGGTCGCAGATTATACACAGTGAGCAAACAACCGCATCGTGATGATGCCTTTACGCAAGGCCTTGTTAATAGGTGGAGACATAAGACACGATTCACTTAAGGCTTGGGATTTTCTTTCTGTAAAACTTGAACTGGAAATTTAACGCAGGGCGGTAGGTCGACAAATGGCATTGTGGGTGGCAGAAAATGTATGCTTAAGTGTAAATATAATCTTCGCGCCAGCACAACACAGTGTAAATAATTATTTCAGCATCAAATAGCGAGATGTGAATACATAAATACCAAAATCTGAATTCATAAAGGTTAAAAGGAAATTTTAGTATGTATTTATACAACAGCCTTATCTCCCGGATATGATGGTTAATCCTTAGTTCATTGTCCAAGTCCATATAAACTGTGCACCGCTACAATTTACTTTCAGATGTATCAGAAGCAAAACGGAGTCGGACGGCAGCTAAGCGTGGCGTTTATTAGTTTTTGGAAGGATTGGAAATACTGGCATCGATACAGGAGATATATTACAGGTATATAATTATGTTTATTTACATTCATAGTTTACTCGCTTCGATTATAGTCTTAGTAATGAGTCACGCGAGAAGTTCGCGAGAGTTGGGAACAAACACGTAATACATGTAATACATAACAGCGGCAGGTAACATATATAAAATATATTGTATTATATTGTAAATACATTGTATACATATATAAATATATCTACATATTTGTGAAACCACATTTTCGGTATGTATTGTCTTGTCTTTTTAATGTTTTCCTGACGATTGTTGTGCGCAGTCCTCTTTATTTTTCTGTTTTTTTTTTTGACGTACAAATTTATTTTCCTGGTTCCTTTATGAGACCTAATTTAAAGTGCACTATTAGCCGTAAACTTAAATGCGAGTGAAAACACGAAAACACCCTATGGTGAGGACTATATAAAATAAACTAAGTATAGTAAACAAATCAAGCATTATTCACATGTGGACGTCATGACATGAAAAGCGTTATTAAAACTATATGCTTTGAAAGAGATTTTTGGCGTGTGTCGTATAAATAAACTAAAAGAGCTTTTTTACGACCAGTCGGGTTTGTGAAAGAAAAACCGACAACATATACATACTGTGTCCATGTTGAACATTGATACGCTTTGAAATCATTGGTCTCTTTGTGCGAACTAAGATTTTCCCGATTTCGCCATACTCTCAGAAAGTGTTCATTTCTCCATTTGTGCCGAATGGTACCCGATAGAATGGCGTCTGGCTTGTAGAGCAGAAAATCGCTCCGTTAAAGCGCACAGGGTAATCTGCAGAAATGGGCTATATCTTATGCTTGGACGGATTATCATGATGTGTAAATCTCTAGACACTGACCGTAAATTTTCTTGATAATGAATTCGACGGTAAAACTTTATATCTCTCGGCTTTGAAATGCGGATGACGATTGCGAGTGGTTTGAGGAACAGATGTTATCCGGCGTTTGTATCTCGAGCGAATTGTCAACACATCTTAAGCCATTTACCACCAGTGCATAGTTCGAAAGACATAACGCTGAAGGTCTGAAATGCGAACCACTCCAGTACATTAGCATTTTACGCGCAATATACAAAAACCACAGGTGATTGCTATGCTCTGTGTTGACCCACGCATAACGCTAGTTCGGGATAACCATGTTTTAAAACACACCGGATTTGCCTTACACAAAGTGAAATGTTTTTTGTTATAATATGAAAACATTTTATTTTTAATATCGCAAGCGCATGTACAAAGAAAGATTGGTTTATTCGGATAAATGCCAAAAAGCATAATGTTCTGGCCTGATAAAAATATAAGTAAAAAATATTCATTAAAATACAGAAACTACTTATTGATATTCAGTGGCAACGTAAGGATATCTAAGGTGTAAGCTGAGCAAAGATTAACCTGACTAATATGCTGAGTTAAACAAGGCATGTTGATAACATTACATATCATCTGTCACTCATTCAAGGCGTCGAACGTCATTTTAATATCGCCACAATATGGCTGGAAAATTGCCGATGTGGCGTTAAGCCATAATCTTCAATAAATATAAGAATATTAAAATTAAGGTTTAATCACTTTGATTAATTGTCGGTTTTGCCTTACGATACACATACATGTGACATAGTCTCATGGTGAGGCACGTGTACAGTATTCGTTTTTATATATTCAGAACTACAAATGCTGTAGCTATAAAGTTAAAATAAAATTTGCTTCAAATAAGATGGTACTGGATGACACTGTCACCAAAACGTAAACCAAACCAAAATTATTCCACAATTATATGAATTGATCGTTTTTGTTTTAGAAATGACTTCTAAATGAGTTCTAAATAGTGTGCATTTAAATAATATATATATTCAAAATCTGGGGAAAATTTTGTCCAATAAATCATACGCACAAAAAAGCAAAATGTATGCGTGTTGATACTTATACAGCCTTCATATAGCATTATTATATAAAATTAAAGATATCAGAGCACCAGCAAAAACTGTTATTTGATTATATTTTCCCATGGGTTTCTCTAAAATCTGTATAAAATAAATCATTATTAGGGGATAAAAAGCAGACATTATTTCATAAAGGCTGAATTATGATTAAACTTAACTCAACGTTATGACGGTATATAATTATTTTAGAATTTTTTTTCATTTTTTTTTTTAAATTTTCTTTATATGTGGCAATATGTTTACATTTGAACAGTCTTGCAGCGCTTCCTTCTAGAAAACACTTCATCAAAATGACTCCTAGTACTTTGAAGTGGGAAAGGCATGATGTGTGTCAGAACTGAATACGTCGTGTACATGGCTAAATACGGTGATAACTCTTGAATTTTCGCAGGCTTGAAATCCTTGGAGTGAAGGTCAGGAAATCTTGTAATTTCTGGTAGGATCACATCTGTGATATACTGATTACTGTATATAGATTTAGTATGAGGTAAATAGGTCGAATCGTCGGTTAAAGTCTTGTGTATATTACACATGTGTGTTTACACTGGCCAGTCACAGTTGGCTGAAGTCGTGAAGAGCTGAGGGTGTCAGGCATAAGAGTTTAGGCCCTACCCGGAGACTGATCATATATCACTGCGATCCGTACGTAATTCATCTGTCCATTCAACCTCTTCCGAATGGCTGAATAAAGCCGTGTAATGACGAACACAAAGCGCCATACAAATGCCGTCAACAGCGCGCGAGGGCACGTTTTGTGCCGAAGTTTCGGCAAGATCAGCCGCCTAATGACAGTCCATCATTGAGGGTAAATAGATCGTAAAGTATTGAAGACCACTATAGCCATTGTCACCCAGGGGTCCTGGGGCCCACCCACAATGGCAACTGAAAGGAAGCCAAATACCTTTAGCTTTCTTGCCTTGTGCGGGATGACTTTCCCTTTTGGGTCAAGGGTGTCTTTACGGCTGTCATCGAGTTTGTTTGTGTCGTCTTGGCACTTCACAAAGGCCTGACTGCGACTGCACAACAGCAGCGTAGCCATCGTGTGGGAATTTCTAACGCTGCCACCATTTTACGCCCATCTCGCCTTCTCTTCCCGGTAATAAATCACGCCGATCTTGTCAACCATAAACCGGCTATATTTGCCCGGTGTTTTATTTTTTGCCACCAAGGCGTCGTCCACGGGCGAAGTATGTGGACTCACCTGGGCCCCGGGGTCGATGCAATGGAATCAGGACGGGATTATGCCAAAGATAACAATGGTAGTTTAGTCACATGGACGCATGATCTAGCACTGTAAAATGGACAATGAAGCTATATTTGTGTCTCTGATCAGAGAGGACCATCTGGTCAGAGTTAATACAAGGAGATATTTTACAAACCATACAATTTAAATATTATGACTATCTCGACGAGTAGACATAGGAGACACATCAGACTTAGCATATGTATAGGGCTCCATCATTTTGTACATTTTTACTTAATTTATCATGGCCACACTTTTTGGCACAGCTGACCATGTGTTGTTGTATTTTTTCATTATTTTATTTTTAGAAAAGCACAATGTCTTCGTTTTGGATTTCAACAGCAACAAAATTGACAACCCTGTTGTACTGAATCGTAAAATTATAATCGAACAGGTCATGAGACGGTTCAATCAAAATAAAATGGTATCGCTGATAAGCATATAATTCAACAAATCATATACGAATATCTCCAATAAAAGCGTTGGAAAAGGTAATTATCTGGCGTAAATTTATAACCTTACTTTTACAGAAATATAGCTTTTAACGAGCTCTTTTCTGGGGATTTTTGGCTTTCAAACGTTATATATTCGGTAGAATAATATAAGGACACATGTACAATAGTATTATTAAGAAGATTACTGCTAAAATATAACGGATTTGCAGAGAGCTCAAGATGGACTATTTCGTCCCACAATTTCATGTGATGTAAAACATTTATGTTCAAGAGGGTGTTCATCGACAAATCATGGATATTAATATTCATGTGTTTGCCATCATATTCAGGATAGCCCTGTAGACAAGATCTAAAATTGATTTTATAATAGACGACAACTGTCAACGGACAGTGCTGTAATGGTTGGACATTGGTTAGACAACCACTCTTAGATCCCACTAGTTTCGTAACGTGACCTTGTATAAAGTGATCGCATTTTCGCCGAAGTTCATACATGCTAACATACATCTATATCATCACGTTGGGTTTATGTGGAATGTTAGATCAGAAGAACAGACAGATGTTTCAATAGTTCAATAATACGTTGTGCGAGTATATATTAAGACTGAACATTTCCTAAAAAAGAACTTTTAGACATATTTCTAATTGAGAATTAACCCTTCCCACCTGAAATAATTATGTTCAAAATTATGTAATATGTTGATAATTTTGACTTTTTCTAGTTTTGTTGTTGGCAAGCTGATAATTGTTTAGCAAAGGAAGGGTCGACATTGCGCGAGAAATGATACCACATTTACGCCACAAACATCCATGGTGAGCTGGACGAGTATATTGGAATATTTTTTTCTGTACTTATACAAGTTAAGAATTAGTGGCTTTCGTTGTGAACACCGACTTCAGGTTTATTCCAACAGAACATAAGACGATATTTTAATTCCATGACTCGAATTAAAAGCAAATCAACATTTTAATATCATAGATCACACCATCTTCCCAATGATGTAGCTATAGAAAACCCTATAAGAGAAACATATTTGCCGTATATGTAAAACAACACACACATTATTGTAAATGACATATAGATAATATTGTACATCACACACTTATCTCTTTCTACATATGTGTGCAGGTAATTTCACTAATCACTTATTTATTATATATGCATATAAGCCAAACCTACGGATGGTCATGGGTTTCTCTCCCGCTCTGCCCGGTTTCCTTCCGTCATAATGTTGTTTAAGTGAAATATTCTTGAGTACGGCCTAAAGCACAAAATCAAATGAATATTTATTATGCTACACACGATGTATAGATCTTCTGGTCATATTGGTCTTTTGTCCCATCAAGGCTCCATTCCACGAAGCGATTTTATTGCTATGGACATCTTGGCTCATTTTTGTTTTCATACGTCTACCAAAAACCACGCAAGAAAATAAGCGTCATGAACCGCGCTTGCCTATTAATAACACTGGCCAATAATCCACAGTCTTGTTATGTTATAACAGCCTTCTGCACACCCAGCCTGTGCTGGACCACACCCACATAAATAACAGGCTGAGGCCAGGTACATTAATTACAGCACTGAGACCTTGATGGATCAGATCACACACGCCTTTCCGTCTAAACTGGGTAATTTCCTCGCAAAGCTTTCTCGGACAAGCGGCGAGTGGCTTGCGTCATTGAGATTTCGAAGAAAAGAGATAGTCATCACGTTTCTAATAATTGCCAGATACGTTTCATGTTCGGACTGTGGTGACATGAAAATTTATTGGCTCCGGATCTATCAAGCTATAGATTCTATGCCCGTTTCTCTGTACGAGGATATTCAGAGCACGTTGTTCGCAACAATCGGTATTTCTCAGATGAATTGTTGCGATCCAAATTTGAAGGCAGCAACCTTTATCCACGAAAATATCTGGTAGACCACGAGCTTATTTGTGTGCCGGCGTGAAGATAAGATTGTATCTTTTGTGCACGGTTTGTCCCAGGTTTGGGGTATCGTCCTCCATGACAGCCCTCGTGCGGTAACAGTCGACATATCCCTAGCCCGTGGACGCCGTGACATGAATTGTACTAATCGCTTCTATTGGACGCAATTCCTCTCTTCTAGGCTCTGGTGGGCATACGGCACAGGGCCTCGTTGTTCAACCTCATTACCGCGCTCTCGACTGGGTCCAAATTGTGTTAACCAGTATTAGGAGAAAATTGGCAGCTTGGCCCCTAGACTCTAGCCGTTTTAGCTGGGCAATTTTATTTTCTACGATTGCCAGTCTTGGACAATGAGCAATTGGAGAGTTGCTGGAAGCTGTAGTCGGGTCAAGTGGCAGAGTAAGGACCTAGTAAGAGGACATGGAGATAATACAGTCTGTCTCGTTTACCCTCAATATAAATAGTTTTGCCGAGTTATGAAGGTCCTGTGCATTCCACTTGAGTCTCTATCTGTTGCCATCCCGGTTCGCTTGCCCTCCGGCCCCATCATTGCGACCTGCTCTCGTATAACATGAGCAATCCTCACAAAGTGAAACAAGTTTCGCTTTTGTCGTACAATTTGAACCCAGAGTCAAGCCGTCAATCATCGCAGAGCAATGCCAAACTTGGTCAGGTCTCTCTAGGCTTGCCGTCGAGTGGTTTAAGTCGTCAAACCACATGAAATAGCCGGCTGGCTTTATTATCGCGACAACATCTTGAAAAATGCGCGAAATTATAGATAATGAGACAGAAGGCTTCCTTTTCAGCTGCAGAGTGAGACCTTTGTCATAGTAACATATTGGTTGAAGTCACACAGATGTGATGCTGCTTGGAGCCAAAATTGTCGTAATGAGCACTAAAGTTTCTCCAGCAATGTTGTGATGCTCGATGCTTCATGACTGGGTCTCTAGACGTTTTACCACGTGAGAATTGGCTTTCAGTTCGCTGAGACATAGATATCATACATCCGTTTAGTTTGTCAGTAATTTATCTACGGTCTTTGGTTAACGCCGGCCACTCCAATTTTCTCCACCCATAAAAAGCAACGCGTTAAACAGCAACAACATTTAATCAATCAATCAATCAGTCCGTCTATTAGAATGCATAATTTTATCGCAAAAAAATGGGATTGTCTCAATGTAAGCGGACTGTCGACACAATTACATTGTAAAGTGAGAAAAGCTTGTCAAGCCTGAATAAAATCTTGCTACATCGCAAACATGTCACAAATTACAAAGATGGGGGCTGTTCCTTTGATTAAGACAGACAGTGAGCAATGGCTTTTAAATCATATAATCGCTAATCGTTAATGCTGTACGTTATACATGACTTGATTATCCAAAGTAAGAAACGATTTTGTCGGAAACCTTTCTGTTGACATTATAACTTTAAAAATGAACAGAATTTACTAATAAACTGCTTTTGTGGATTTTGTTATAGAAGACTTACTCATTACCTTACGTCAGTATACAGCTTCAAATGTCACATTATGTGTTAAACTAATACTCGCCCAATGTATCAGGAGACGTAAACAGCTGTTTGAGGTCAACAATCTATTATCGATGCTGATCAGTGTTATCTGAAAAGCATTTCATCAGTTCTAGCTTCAAATGATACCGAGATCTAAGACTGGCGACATACATATCGTAGTTTTCGATCGTATAGAACAAGGTTTACTTGGCCAGTATATTACGCGCTTCAGTATCAAAGGGATAACAAATTTTACACACACTGATCACTTTTACTGCACAAGGATTTTATTTATTGATTGCAAATTCATTACATATTACAATGTTTGATTTCAATTGTATAACGGGGGCAAATTGCTAACATTATATGGAACATTCCTGTGTTTCATTCGGTTTTTCATTTATTATTATTATTATTTAACTTTGGAGACGGTGATGGTGAGCTTTTCTTTAACTTTTATGGACCACTTTTATGAAAGGATTTGTATGGCATGACTGTATGGTGGTTGTCCTGTCAAGCAAACGTTAAGCCTCACTCATGTTCGTGGACTACAGCAAGTAATAGCCCAGTGTGTTTGCCCCGTGTCCGTCGATGAATCCTCAGCCAGGATTGGATCGTTAGCCGAGCGCGTGCGTTGAATACAATTTCGCCTCCACAAAGCCTCCAAGGGGAGAGTTACACGAATTGGTCTTCATGCTGCAGGGAAGCGTCGGCTTTACTAGGTTTATGGATATGTTACGATGAGCTTGACATGTTTAGTACATCAACCGCAGCCAACAGCGAAGGGATCCAAAGCAACACCTTGATATGGGAGCACCACTCAGTGGATTATGTCCTGGCACTAGATCGATGGAGTAGGTTAGGTATACCGAAGCCGACTAGTCGGGAGAGTAAGCCGAGAAGCACGGGGGTGATTTGTGAACGACGAGGAATAAAATCCGAAAGCAAAAAACCCAACAAATGTAACAGCTGATCGCGTTAAGCTGTATGCAAGTCGCACCCATTTTAAATGAATTTTAAACTCTATTTATTATATTAGCATACTCTAATTATATTATTATATTATAATAATTAAATTATACAGAGTATATAGTATATAGTAAATTATATACAGAGTATAGAATTATACTCTAAACCGATCTTTATGCGCTCAATTTCTGACTAAGAGACTATTTTTAACTGAAGTTTAGTACTTATAATAAAACCAAGTGCTTAGTACACGCGTATAAGCCATAACCCAGTAAGATTGCTTGCGGACAAAATGGTGTGTATTACCAATCAGGCCTCATGTGCAGCGTCATATGGTATAACTCGTGTCTGACGATGCATTCCCGTTAATTCACCCGGAGCGTCACCGTGACGTTTTGACAGCATAATAATTGACGATGCTACAGCTAAACATGTCGTACATGACAGTGGAGGTGCCACTATTATCTTGGCTTCTGAAGTTTCTTTTGTGTTTCCCCTCGGCGTTTCTGCAAGAGATCGGTTTTCTACCTTTGCGGCAGAATGTTTCTAATCTTGTTGACCATTCATCGTTTGGCACGAACTGCTCACATCAAGCGTAATTATGCCCAATTCTCTTAGGGCATGCACGATTGATCGGCCACCAAATTCTCTCCCAAGACTTCCTGACTGTCACTCATATTCTCTCAGACAACTCGTCGATTACTATCGCTAAACGGAAGGCAAAATCAATCACAATTTATGGAACCATGGCCAGAAATGGTCTCTGGAGCGAAACCGCCCTCAAACGTTACGACCATCAATGGGGCAAGACTGGTGCCCACAGCAGTTACAAATAATGCGTTTTCTGAACAAAGGTACATGTATATTAACAAAACTCGAAACACTACAGCAATTATTGTAATCTACATGAACTAGATGCAATAGAACTATTGTTTATAGGTGAAGAGAACATGGCAATTTTTGGTGATTGGTCTTCTTGCGTCGAGAAATGGATAGATATATACCGTGTTAGCCCAATAAGCTAAGTCGTTTGTTCTCGCAGTGAAAAGTCGGCCTCGGGCCAATAAAGTCAGGGGCTCGAATCCACCTCTAGTTGACGCTCGGCTTCGAATTTGCGTCAGAAGGTATGTAGCTGGTGAAGTGAATAATTGGTATACCCGAAACGCTGTGGTTTCCTCCAAACAAACACTTGATTACTGACCGAATTGTGGAAAATTCTTGAGAAAGACGTTGAACAAGTAAATAAATAGATTTATGTAAAATTTATGTGATAGATTTATGTGACATTTTTCATCTGATAGAAAAAACTTCATGACTGACTATTCGCTATGATGGATAAGCCAATATCATCATTACTACCAGGTTTATAGTTTATACTTTGCCTTCTGCCTGTTTAAGCCTGTTTATGTACAAGCTGTAGGCTGGTTCTGGTGACTGTTAGCGAATGTAAGCACGCACATATCTTATGAATCCAAAAAACCGAACTGAGCCCCAACCTATAAAATAGCTTTACCTTCGGTGATTGCTACTTGGCTCAGGATAGGGATACTTACGCCGCGTGAAAACCACTTGACCTTCCTGGCGATGGGATATAAATGGGATATCATCTATCCACTGACATCTCGCCCAAAAATACATCAAAAGCCTCCCCATATAATATACAACTAGACGTTCATGTTTTATTTCTAGTTCATATTTCAAGCTAAGAGCAGAAGTTTAATGTATATTGGCCATAGACATATAAGGCAACAGGTGTTGCATTTAAAGTGGTAATGTTCTACCAGCTGCTCTTACCATTTTGACTGACTTTACGACGCAAAGCTGGCCTAACATATAGTTGGTTGCTCTTTACCTTGAGACGTTAGCCCAGTTTTGATAAGTTATGATCTCGTCCTTTGTTTATGATTGATTATGGTTGAGTGTCTCTCTGAGCTGTTTATATTCAATTTAATGGCATATCTACGAAGTATTTCTTCTGTTTCCGTAACCAGACATCAGACTTTTTCTGCCGGGTTGAATTCCTTAACCCACTAATCTTTTTGTCAGGCTATCTAGATGTGAATTCAGACCGTAACATGTGGAAATGCTACTGTACTTGTTCCCCTGCCGCACCAGCCCTATTCATTGATACAGTCTATGTGAGGGACTGGCACCTGTGAACGAATCTAGACAATCCCTTCTCAATATGAACTAATTCGCAAAGCCGTTGTGTATTCCCTTCAAAATATTTGATTCGTCATATCGTGTGAAGCTAGACTCAGTCTGATGATATTTATAAAGCAACTGTAGCAGTCAGTTCAAAATGACCTCAGACTTGAATATTAAGAAACTTATTCTTGTCTATTGTAATTCGTTCGTAGATTTGTGTTCTGTTTTACGTTGTGTTTTCTATGTTGGGAATGTGGATATTAGTTGTTACATACAGACATTTGCGAATACGGTGAATTGTACTTGTAGATATATATCTGCCTTAGCGCTGAAGGAAACAACCATCTGAATACATGGTATGGGATTTGTCCAGTGGCGGTATAGGCTGCCCACACCTGTATAATTCAAATTAAGTTGTCACATAGAACGTGTCCTGACATTCAGCCTGACATATATAAAGGTTAAGTACGTATCAGTGCAAAACGCAAAATACTGAATAGTCTTCTTTCAGTACCGTTCGAAACATTAATATTACATTTGTACATGTGTTTAAGAACTCTCGGGTACCCACTGGTACATAAATAATATGATAATAATTGACCTTATAAGTAGTATATGGTAAAACACCTCTTTGCAAAATATAACGATTTTGTCTTCCCTAGAGATGGAAATCATCTCTGCCAAAACCATTAAGGTGCAGCTGCTGGCCATGCAACGCACACCTATCACAATAAAATATAAGATTTCAACCATGTGACAAATATGCAAGACTGTACAAGAAATTTTGAAAAGAGAAAAAATGACTCCCCTTTGCTGTTTTATACAAAACAAATTTTGTAGCAAAACTAAATCGACATGGCTGCTCATGCCAGTGTATGGTAACTCACGCGCGGAGGGTTGCTTCAAGTAACTGGTTTGTCATTTGGTTGACATACGGCAAGAGTTAAACCCAAGCGTCGCACAGTTTCCAAAGGGCGTTACATCAAATCTTGTGAAATGACCTGTTGTATAACAGGCATTGTTCTATTTTCGCTCACCCTCCCCCCTCCCCCACCTTCCTCTCCCTGAGGCCGCCAAGACTGGCCCTTGCTTATTAGCGGGGGGAGGGAGAGGGTCAAATTTGCCAAAATCAATTATCACTAAAGTTATCGTTTCCTATTGGTGGTCAGTTGATTTCATCTGCAGAAACCGCTCACAACTGACTAGGGTGATTGAAGAAAGCGAGAAAGACAATCAGGCCTTCCCTTGTGTGTCTTGAATTCTCCTTGATTAGGTTGCCTGCGCATGGAAGATTTCAATTGTACCTCTTTGGTTGTGGGTCAGTATCAACACATACCATGGCGTTGATGTTTACGAAGTATTCTAGTCATGTACCTTGGCAGAGTGGACGACCAACAAGCTTTGTTTATGGCACACCGGATTTCGGGCTCAAGCGCTCTGCCCACAACATGACCAATGCTCCGCGCAATACCTTGATTGCTGGAAACACGAAACCTGGCTTCATCCCGCAAGAACTCCATCCATATATACCGCCAAATACATGTTATGTCAACGAACAAAATAACCTTGTTAGATTGGGAACAAGGCAAGAAATTGCTGCATGCACAAAGCGTAGGCAAACTGTGTATACGATGTTTTTTTTCAGTTAACATGTTCGAACTTCATTTTCAAAGTAGGACATTTTCGAACTTTAATTCCTCAATATGACCGATATATGTGGCACATACATTCGCCACGGAAGAGGCGCATCTATGTTATGCCAGCGAGCCAGGCAACCTTGTTCAGCCGTAAGACAAGAGAGTGCTGAGTGGAGAAAACATACTGTATATTTACCATATATTATTTTTGATCGATTTATTAAAAGATGGGTTTGTTGGTATTATTCATGGTAATAATACATGGTATTATTCATCAGGAGTAAAATTCACAAATGCTAAGCTAAAGCTAATTTAAAATGATTTTAACATGTTGCATTCTAAATATTTTCAAAACGAAAACAAGAAATGTAATTTCTGAAGTAATATGATTCAACCCCAGATTTAAGAATTTGTTTTTCATCTTTCATTTTACTATTACAGTTACTGTTACATCGTAGACGAATGCACTGACTTAGACACCATTGCTTTCGAGCTAACCATAGTCCTATGAGCATAATGTCCTCGAATATGGTGTTGTACACTAATCAATCAGTCAATCCATTTACAGCTGACTGCGCGAAACATATGCTACGATAACTTACCTAATTTTGTCGGAATCGAAATAGAACCGCTGGACTTCAAATATAAGATGACTAGCTCTATGTATGTCTATCTACAAAGCGAATTGGCTCGATCCATTCAGTAAGTAAAGAGATTTTCCGATGCCTTTGATCATAAAGTGCTTTGGGTAATTAAGTTTTATTGCTTTTCAACCTTGAGAATAACTTCACTTAAGTTTCCGTCTGCTTTTAGGTATGTAGGCCTGGCTGTGTCTGTAGACGCACGTTGAAAGAATCATAATGCATGATTGTGGTTAAACGCCACGTCAGCAATATTTCAGCGACATTGTAGCGAGATATAGGATATGACAGAGGGAAGACAGTTAGTAATGTGGGTAGGGTACAGGTGAGGGTCCTTGTTGCACACCCAGATAGGTTTATGTCCAAACAACCTCCGGTTGTGGTATCAACCCCCGATTTGAACCTGGCTTTATTTCCCCACACCCCCAGTCACGTGCTGTGGGTGATAAACGGCTGCGAGTGTGTAGATATTAACCAAGCTAATATTAACCATGGTGTAGATGTGTGGCCTTACTGGGCTGTTTAATCTCCATTCATCCGACCTGGTGGCACAAAATTAATGTGTGCGGAAATACGATCAAATAAAACACCAGTGTACCAAGCCGGGGCCCTCCATGAATAGGACCCTCTCACACAGCTGCGCCCTTTCAAATACTATACGCCCATTGAAACGTGTGAAAAAATCTTCACCCTTGTTAAAATCTCAGTCTCTGATGCCGTGGGTTTTCAATGGTAACCTCGGGTAAATGGATAATCGCCATTAATGCTAGGAAATGACCGACCTGTATTCGGTATTTAACCGCAACGTCAGGTGCGTGACATGGATAGCATGCAGTAACTGTTACGCTCTGCAAATCAGTAAGCTTCAATATAAAAGACTACAGTACAGAGAGTATATCCAGAGCAGTGATGGCAGTGTAATGGTTGGCGTATACTCACACGTAGCTGTATATTAACGCTGTGCAGTCTCTTGTCAGTTTACCTCAGTTAATGGGGTTTTATTCCAACTGTTCGTTGTGTGCAGCGATGTTAGCTGCGATTTATTATACGTCACTGGTCTAGAATAACAAAAAGTACTTTGTTGCCATCATATTTAATATACTTTCACATTAAAACAATGCAAAGTCATAAGGCCTCTGGAATGCTTCGTCCACCAGCAGAATCCTTGTTTATATAGAAATACCGAACACAGTAATGGCATAACACATATCTTGCTGGCTACCACGGTACTTTGCCTTCATCAAATAACGTCCTTTATATTCATTTCTTTTTTAAATATTCTGTTATGTACACACTTTAATCGCCCAAACCATCGTGCAGCATTCACTGTATGGTTCTTCTGCTCTAGTTTCAAGGCAATAAATCAAAATGGCCGAAGTTATCCGGGGAAGACCTCAAAACTTCCAAGAACCCATGAGTCGATCATTTGAAGTCTAAATTAGTGTTCCATTTTGTTTGTGCTATGTCGGTATAGTTATACAATGGCCGTCTCTTTTCAAATTGGATGGGTTTGGGTGCACAGTTGTGATCTGATGAGGGATTTGAACATTTGAGATTTTCCCTTAGTTTGAACTAATTGTTGAGATGGAGTTAAACAACAATCAAATAAATATTTAAGTTAATCGTAATTAATATAATTTCCGTTGTGCTGACTCACTTAAACCGGATGCTGTTTACACCAGTTAAGTCAGGCATACTGTAGAATAAACAGTGCAAGAATAGAACAATTAAATGTCACTGGCATCAATTTTGTTTGAAGTTACAAGACAAAGTCATGACTATAGGACAAGTTGAATGAATTGTTAAATTATCATTATTGCCATTTGCATAACTAAATAATCCATGCAATGGCATTTTTTTTATAACAAAGAATTTTTTGCATAATATGCATGTTCCCATACTCATTCCATTATTATTAATAGCTTACAATTTATCCCCAAATACTCTATTTGAGATCGTGTCACTATTTTTAAATCGGTTTTATTACAGCAATTAAAAAGATAAAACTTCGGCACCATGTTTGTTCCAGTGAATGAACTAGTAGATGAAAACATCGGCAGCCTGTGTAAGTAATTAATTCCCATGGCATTAATCTCTGTTAGGCTTTGTCCTGCTAGGTACGAGTGTAAACAGCCACCCCATTAGTTTGATTCTCTCATAGATTAATGCTATATTAAACTTTTCAAGCTGCACATGCAGTCGCACGAAAGGCAATTGCGACACCACTGTTGCCATGCGATACAGTTGATATACACCTTGTCGAAAACTGAACTCAATAACATGTCACTAACGTTTTACCAAAAAGTCACAAAAATAAATGATTGGTGGTGTTCCTTTTATCAAGGTGTTTAGTCTTATTACATAGCAGCTGAGTTCTAAGAACATCCACACTTTCCCCTTTGCTTATAAACAAATCCGTATGTGGGCAGAACAAATGAAATATTCCATCGTTCCTAATTTCATAATAGAAAATAGTGTTTCCCATCCAAGAGGATTTCCGTTACAATGTTGCTAATACACGTTGGCGGTGTGTTTACATCGTACCCAACAACATTTCAGCTGTTTTAAGACTTGGGAGGTAAAGTCAAACAAAAATCGATGTATTTATTTTTACATACCTATACCTTGTTGAATCTTATCAGGTGGATGCTCAGCGTTAACATGAACAGTTATATACAGAGGTCAATTCAACGGCGAGTAAAATGCCATATCAAAACAAGGAGAACATGCTTATAAATAATATCCTTGTTAAAGGGAGACCACTCGATCGCGTGTAAATAACGGCGACTTCTCTTGTGTTATTCGATTTTTTAAAATCATAGCTAAAGCCATTAGCGCCTTGTTAAAATTGAATTGAAAATCTTCTCGATAGTCAAAACGTTATGCTGTTTGGGGTGATTGATCTAAACGAAACAGTTACAATATTTGCACGGTTTTCTCAATGGAAATGTTTTGAAAGGGCTTAAAGGGTTCAGAAACTGAGGTCAAAATTGAAAACTTTTCTGGTTAAAGAAAAACAATATTTGGTAAGGAAATTCGGGAATTGTTTTGTTAGTCTTTGTTGACTTAGCACTTTATACCCAGGGAGGTCCTCGAAAAACCGTCATAGCAAATAAAACCGCATGTCTCGTTTCTACATTTCTCTTTTCTCGCACTGTATACGTATAGCGTGTGGATGGGCACTCTGCGAAAAGCCTCCAGTGCTCGTCTCAATGGCTACTTTTCTCTTGTGTATTTGCAATAATCTTTCCTCGTCAAGCGCCCATTGTTCGTGAACACCTGCAGCGCTCACTTTGACCACACAAAATATTGGTTCAATGTTGGATCGGTGTGTGTGAGGTAAATGGATAACCGAGGCTCCCCAACATCTGTTTCACTCCCTTGTGTGTACCTGGTCCAACAGCTTGTACACTTTCCCTCCGCGCACCGACTAATATTTTTATTTCTCTGTCTAGTTTAAGATGATTCTAACAGCTGCGATCATTGCAAAGGCGCTCCGCTACAAAAACGGCTTCGATGATCATCGGCAAATAGGTATGTATGAGCGTGTAAGGCGAACCAACCCTGAATAAACGCAACCCTTATCTGGCATTCATAAGCCGAGAGTTGTATACACATCAGATCTCGTACAAACAGACCTTGAGAAAACAGTGAGAAAAAACCGTAGCGAATGCGAACAGTTCGACTTCTAACCGACATATGATAATCGCTTCTTTGGAGTTTCTCTCATTATTTAATCTTCGATCCCCCGCAGTATCGTTGAAATGAATTATGCATTCGGTCCTTTAGCCTAAGTCTAAAGTAAACTTAACTTGTAACATTATATGCATTAATGTTACGACTCCAGAAGTTGTATTCATGTGGTCTTTGTGACTCTCAGACACAGAAAGATTCCGCATGTGTGTACTTACAGAATTACGGAACTTTGCCATCTACAAATTCAACATTTGCTTGCCAAATACAAGTGCTTCCTTGCGAACTTACCGCTGTCTGTATGTATTTGGAATTACCTATAGAAAAGAAATTTGAATTGTCCTTATCCTCAAGACCAGATACAACATTGAACCCTCCAGAATTTTTTCTTTCTTGTTTTCTCTTTTTGCATTTCCAATTTTATGCAATTTTGAACTCACTGGAGGATATCCTTTAGTTTTCGCGGTATGCGCAGAGAAGTGCAAAAAGTACGGTTAAGAGGAAAACGCAGCATGTATTTGTTTCCAGACAACGTTGGAAATAGAACAATATAGCTCTGAGCGGTCTATGCCAATCTGCTTCATGACTCAAGCACTTTCTATTTTCGTATTTTTGGTACGTTTAAAAATTACAGTAGGTAAATATGCTAATGTCTGGGGACTCTGACTCATTTCCCGGCCACGTTATTAATCAACCTGACGGCTCCAATTAGACTGAGGATTTAGGGCCACGTAAGCTCACATAAAGTGTGAAATAATTATACATGATTATAGTCCCGCTAAGGCTGGACCAGCTGCTAAAATGGAATATGATGGTTTATTTATAATGTGTAAACAAACATATGAGATTATAACGGATTCGTATATTTACACACAGTAACTTCCAAAACAAATATTTTTAATAGAGCATTGACACAGCAAACAGTTTTTTTTAGTTTATTATGATGAGGTCGTTTTCTATGTTTGCTTTTGCTAGATCTTTGGCAGTCAAATCCATTCTTTACCGTAGATTTTATTTTGCTACACGGTAAATAACAATGTGTTTTAAAAAAAGGTTTTATAATACTAAAATACGGTTATTTTATCGAGGAGTGTCGCAAGACTCAAATTGTCAGTTTAAAAATATTCCAGTTTCTGCAATTAATTGCTAATCATACTTATATATCAACTCATGCAAGTAAAAGGCGCGAAGTAGGAAATTTTAGAGAGATAAATTGCTTTGTATTTATATTTAGCTTAAAAAACAACACCAAGGAACCCACAAAAAGCAATTTTCTTTTCCCTTCCGAAATATTAGAATAGCTTCGAGTTACCACTATATCTTTGGCTTATTCAAGATATGAACGAGATGAAATTTTCTACTTCGCGCCTTTTACTTGCATGAGTTGAGTTAACTATTCGTGTGACCATAAAGGCGTCTGGAGTGGAATTCATTATCTAAAGTTAAATTCCTAACCCGTTATACGTGACTACGATATAGTCTGTCGATTTGCACGGTTGGATATACGTGAGAGCGCAATGGTGTAGAGGCGCCAGTCGGAATGCCGACCCTGACTCCATCAGCACTTCACACTCTTCTATATACTCCCATATATTTTACTGTACTAATCTGTGGGGCGTTACCGCGCTTTGCTCCTCAATTTTCCCCTATAAATGACCGCTTGAGAAAACGTCAAATTAGGTAGAAGAATATAACAAGAGACATTTAAACCATTATTTCTTAATAAAGTCTCAGTATAAATGAAATTTGTACCATAATCCGGATTTAGTGTGCCGTCGAATCTGATTAATGCCTCCCGCTATAAACAAAACTGTGCTCACTGGGGTGGAGATAAGTTTACAGTTAGTCACTATTTTCACGCGCCAGTCGGAATATCATAGCTTTAACTTAGCCGACCGAGCATCTTATCTGTCTGCTATCCATAATAAAATTACAGATTATCTGTCTGCTGTCCGTAATAAAATTACAGATTTCGAGATTTTTTTTATTATATTGGCTGATCCATTCAGACTTTTAAAAAAAAACAGCCGACCTTTTTTAAATACACACTGATACCAAGGACGTGTAATTATTTGCTACTTTTGCCTTTGCCAAATATTCGTCATATACATTTGTATATGTCATTAAGGCGTTATGTTCAGAATTGATTTACTTTGTGTGTGTGTGTGTGTGTGTGTGTGTGTGTGTGTGTGTGTATGTGTGTGTGAAGATTTAAAAAGGACTACAAAGCGTACATTAAACCAATTTCATTCAGAGATGCTAAATTCATTAAAATGCATTTTTGATATATACAAAAGATACAATTCAAATACATGTAAGTAATTATTACAGATGCAGTTAAAAATTGTGGTGTAAAAATAACTTCTGTTAATTATGCTTGTATACGTATATATACATGTACAGTGTACTTATAGACATCCCGAAGACAATTTTTGGGAACTTTGCTCATGGTTTTTAACCTAATACCAACGAAAACTATTCAGTTTCTAGATGATATTACTGCGAAAATATGGGTATAATATACTATGTTATCATGAATGTATATAATCATGGCTTAAGTATACAAGTGGATCCCTATGAAAAGTTCATTCTGATTCATGTTCATGTGACATTTCTACTTTCCGTACAACACTGCCGATGGTGTGTGCAGGTAGCATATTTTTTGACGATGGCCTCAGATTTTGTATAGAGAGCTGGGTGTAATAAATGTATAGTCTTTCTTGGTTCTTTACCTTTGCAATCAAGTGATTGTATTACCAAAACTTGTAGTAAATAAAATAATTTACTTAGTGCAGGATGAATCTATATTAGTCATGCACAAGGCTGCGATGTATCACCTATGTTATTATATATGCAAAAAGCGGAGAAAATTAATTCATTCGGTTTTGAAATATTCTATGAAACATGACAGATAATCAATTCTAACAACGTCATACCATATACACGATAACTCACAATAATGAAACAAAAGATTAATCGTTCCAGCAGGGCAGATCATGTTTATATCTATAGTCAAAAAAAATTCACCATTCCACATCCACTCTTTATGAGTTATAGATTCGTGATCTTACATACTGTAACAGTTATATTAAGTGATACACATGTACGATTTCACACCAATGCTTCTTATTGCAAACTTAGACTTGACACATCATGAAAAAAAAACTTCCACCTCTTTATAGTCTGGCAAGATTTTGCATGGATATTTTCAGATATTGTAAGCTCTATCGTTAATTATTTTACACATTAAATTTTATCATTATTAATACTTTGTCGTAATACAGATCATCAGTTTTTTGTCTTTACCACCTTAAAAAGATTTTGATTATTGTTTTGCAAATTCCACACTTAAAGTGACAGTATCGAAAAATTCTTGCTTGAGGGGATGTCAAATTGTTACCATGGTACATGTGGGCCTATTTATGTAAATTTATTTTTCCAAACACCAATATATAACAAAGGTTTACATGTATAGTGGTAAAGCAAACGTGTCACAACGGCCATTCAAATAACTAAATGTCAAACAACAGAATATCCAAGCATTTATGCTATACCTGCTTGCATTACACCGTTGTCGAGAAAAAGCATGTATATTCATAAAACTGGTAGGCTCTTATATAAGTACATATGCAGTCCATGTTTGTGGCCTGAAAGGGGTGTACCGCAGTCGTATAAGTGAAATATTCTTTAGTGTGGCATAAAACGCCAATCAAAATATTTGTTATATGTTAACTACAGACACAGGGCTGTCCAAAGCTGATAAAATTCTAGGTGTAGATTTACTGTGTATAAACAGAACAGATGCCCAGAAACAAAAGTACATTCCGGGCAAATTTAAATGCACCGAGTCACCCCACCAGGTGTGTTTGGTATCCCTCGGAAAGGTCACCTAGTCCACTTAGGTTAATTGCTAGACATTTTGAGAGGACTAGATATATTTCATTTGTATTCGAAAATTATCCACAGGCACTAAAAGTGAGTCGCTGAGGGGGGAACATGCAGTGTAGGAAAAACTCCAGCTAACAGATGTAGCAGATGAGCATTCATGCTCTGGCTTTGTTTCCTCACTCTTTTGGGCTGGAATGTGTGTGTGTGTGTGTTTGTGTGTGTGTGTGTGTGTCTGTCTGTGTGTGTGTGTGTGTGTGTGTGTGTGTGTGTGTATGTGTGTGTGTGTGTGTGTAATTAAGATAGTCTATCTTAATCCTAGAATATATACACATTTACCTCGTCTTTAATATATTTATATATGGGTTCATTTGAAATAATGCCATTCGCATTATTTTGTTTAATGTTACAATCAAACTAAACAAAATTTAATCCAAGAGTTGAAAATAATATATTTAATATTGGTATATATAGCACAATTAACCACCCGTGCATAACAAATGTTTCTTCATGTGTGTTAACAAATTAAGTATATCTGAGGTATTTGTGGTAAAAAATACCATGTATGCTTTATGATGGTATCATGCATGGTATATTATATATGTATTTATACAATAATAGAGTCTGACAGATAACTTCACAAATATTCTGGAAGGCATTCGCCTGTTTAGTTATGATTTTGAATGAATATTTGCTTTTGTATTTTTCACTTAAAGGACAACGTTAACTGTTTTGACGACTGCCACATACAGATCAAATCAAATCATTGATTTTAAAAACGCAGTCTGACGACCAAACCATTCTTTTGCATAAGTAAAGATAACGCACTTACTTTGCATACTACTGAAACAACAGGCGTTGGGCGTCGCCATTTTGAATTCTTTTATGATAATTTTATTTTAGAAATTATGCACATCAGAGAGTGATCAGCTGGATTAAATAAGTTAGGGGTATATTGACTTACAGAATTAAGCATTTTAACGTGAATTGCTGAGTGCGTGGAAGTTAATGGAGTCCAAAGGTTACTGACTTCGCCAGTATACGTGACATAATTAGCTGCATCATTATTAGTCAGTATATGGTTATGGAATATGAATACAACACCTCCTCCATTCGCCTATTCATAACGCCTCATTAGCTTGGTTGTCTCTACGGTCCGCGCCATTCTTTCAAACTGTATTTTGACACCGCTCGTTTATTTTCCTCCAGCTGGTTACTGAGACGTAGCTGCTTTCATTGTCTTCGAATTTCAACAGATCGGAAGGCGCCATTATTGTAATTGAGGAATAATTAGAAATTTAATAAATGAGTTTGTTTAGATCGTGATCTTTCTACAACGAGCAATAACCCATTCTCTGATGTAATAATCCGTTACATCGAGGTATAGGCCTATACAAGACATCTCGTTATTAAAACAGAAACGCGCATAGCAAAAATTGAGTTAAGCCAAAATATTGACGCTAATGTTCTGAACTTGAGATTTAAGTTGAACAGTTGAACAGTTCATCACGAACAGTTATATTTTGTCATTTGATAGGAACACACAGGTTTCTGAACTTGAGATTTAAGTTGAACAGTTGAACAGTTCATCACGAACAGTTATATTTTGTCATTTGGTAGGAACACACAGGTTTCTGAACTTGAGATTTAAGTTGAACAATTGAACAGTTCATCACGAACAGTTATATTTTGTCATTTGGTAGGAACACACAGGTTTTGTAACTAGTATATACTATACACAGTCTATATATCAGAGGTATTTAAGTTTTTCCAGTCACAAACACATACGGAACAGTGTTAGAGAATGTACATTCAATAAAGTTTATATTGCTGAAGATTTCTCAAATGTGCATATTTTGGTTTGAAAACAAGACACTTTTCTATCACTTTTAATTCTTTTTTGTTTTCTCATTGCTAAATATCGCTCTTGCTAATCCTTGATTTTAATCATCCTAAATGAAAGACTCGTTGTCGAAGTTAAGCAGATACACGTATTAAACCCATAAAGAACCGAATGTAGATGACAGAGCACACATTTTAGCTGACAAACACTTTCAAATGTTCTACACATTCGTCATAAAGTGACCCCCTCTCCCTCCTCCACCCTCGCTTAACCCCAATATTAATAAATTTCATAAGGAGGATGTGTTTTGTATACAGACATCTACAGCCTTGATAAATAATTTATATGGTTCATTTAAAATTGCTTTTATATAAAATTATCTTTTTATCGTTTTGTGATTTCAGGTGAAAGCAGAGACACTGCCCGAAGGAAGTATTGAAACACAACAGGAACTTTATAACTATGTATTTATTCATGGCAAAAAGTGCAAGACTGTGCGTTTATGCAGACAAGAACATCTTCAGTTTTGGGAAACCTTTCGCGTATGTGCTACTGGTACACATCACTATCTCGTGCAACGTCTTCAGTGGTTACAACCCTTTCATCGCCAGCCCGGGAGCACATATCGTTCTGTGATATATATATATATATATATATATATATATATATATATATATATATATATATATATATATATATATATACTCTTCTAATATAAAACAAAAAATCCACTTTACAGACAGCTACTGGAAATATATTAGCCGACAATGTAAGTATTGTCAGTGTATATATGGAAGCATATAACAGCACTATGTATTATCATGCAGCTAACAGATTGGAATCCTAAACCGTTGGCAATCCAATTTTAATAAACTCCTTGTTCATTAAGAAACATCTGCTTTGTTGCTATTTTGTTCGACAGAAAGTCTTCTTTGATGGTTAAAAATGTGGAATAATAAATGCATGGGTTTTCTGTCTGTATACAGGTGTAACTGAGCCAGACAATTTCTATAGATAACAACTTAATATTGGTAGGCCTATTGAATGACGATGCAAAATGTCTGCCGATGCTACCATCGTCATCTATACACAAATTAACGTTGACTTTATTAACTTTGTTGACTCTGTTTTGTATTTATTTTCCCGAATACGATGCCCCGAAAACTCTGTTCAGCTCTTACTGCAGGTTCGAATTCGGCTGTCATTTGCACCTTTTTTTTTTGCTCAGATGAGTTCTCTGAATAATGCAGGAGCAATAAATCAGATGTATAAGGCCTGTACTATCAAGATATGAAAGAACAGACAACTCAAAAACGGTTTTCAGTATACTTGGGGGCTCCTCTGTATATTACGTTTGCCCTTTTAAATCTACTTTCATGGATGGAATCATTGACACCAAAGCTCTACCTATAAAGAAAAGAAAACTTGGTACCACGTCACCGTTCTTGCAGACAAAATAGATTTATATTTGCCTATTAAAATACGGATCTACACCGGTGTGGGTGACGACTTCTTGTTTATTGAAAGTCGAACGCATTTCTTCTGGTCGGGATAGGATAACTGAGTGAGGTCACGACGAGGAGGTCGCGCTAAGGTCGTTGTTGACATTAATAAATTCAAGATCTTTGCTTGGAGTCGTTGATCAGTGGGTGTTACTGTACTTCAGAGGAAAAGTCAGTGAATACCATGTACTGTATTTGCTTCATTGGAAAAACCTACGTGTTTAAAGAGACTGGGAAGTACTATAATCGACCTTTCACTGTCGAAAGGCAGGAGAGTGGTTCAGGATTGCCATATAAGGGAGACAACCGTAACTGGATTTGTGTGACTTCCGGCTCACTGTGGGCAACATCCTGACTGCGAGGCGCTCACCCATTGATTTATTTGTCAGTGTCAATGTTGTCCAGTCATCATTATTGGATTTCTCCACTTAGAGGACCTCGTCAGGATTTCCTCTCCCTCTCCAAATCCCCTCGCGTTGCTTGGCCAAATCCAGCGACTCCGTCTGTGTTTTTCTGGCTGCGGGGTTAGAACAACGGCGCTAACAACACGAAGGCCGACTCGCCGCGTCTTTTCTTCCTCGTGTTTTCTAACCGTGCATTGATCCAGCGTTTTTACTAAGTTTCGCTGACGAAAATAGTATTATTGTGTGTGGTTATAGCGGCTAATGCGTTCTAATGTCATTTCATCGCCACTACGCTTTTCCTCCCCTGTTAATGGCGCGCTATGAGAAGCCGAACGCATGTGTCTGTTTCTTTTCAATACGATAAATTCGGCCTGTCCGATGTGATTGATGGAAAATCGATGTGGCCGGTGTAGCAGCTAATTTCCTCTGCGGAATAAGCTAGCTTAGACAATGGACAAAATTGTGCAGTTTGTTCGCAGCCCGCCAGATGCAGTTGCCGATCGGACCACCCAACTGCTGGTTGCAGGTCTTTTTTTTTTGTCCTCGTCACGACTGAAGGTGATTCAGACTGCCGTCTGCCACTTCTTGGTGACACACCATACACACCTCAATACGCGGAAGAGTTCCTAAATCTCTCGTGACTTTTGACAACCAACGACTGTCTCAACAGCTAGACCAATCCGTACATGCATACTTCTACCACCTTCCTCATTTTCGTTTTCACTTCTGCAGACCGATAATGAGACTTTGATCAAGTGATTGTCGCTTACATGTTAATAAAACTTTTAATTTTCGGCCTTTTGTAAAGTTACCGGTACCTTTTTTTTGTCATTTCGCCAACAAATATGCTGACTGAAACAGAATAAGAGAGAATAAGTTTTTGCAAGGAAGTCCATTCGATAACATACAGGAGATGTTTAGAAAGGCATTCTGTATGCTATATTCAAATCCTGAGCGGCAAACCAAATGCACAGGAGCACATAATAATTTCAAAACAGATGAGCAGGTAATACACTCGATCAGGTACCATGCATCAAATTCAACAAGAACAAAAAAGGTTCGATATATATTTTTTTATTTATTAAAATATTATATGCCTATATGTTTTGGAAGTTTTTCTCGTATCCTTTGAGCATATTTGTCCCTTAATATATATACCATTGTCAAGTGGATTTGCAATGACAGTATAGAGACCCTGAAGGCGTAACAACAGATTTTAATTTACAGGAATTCCTACATTCTGCACATGTTATTCCGTTCTGTAAGAAATGAACGGAGGAATTGATAAGGATCATCTTGGCTAATTTTGAAGCAGCGAATATTTCTCCAAAGCTTAAATATATAGATAGATATCTATATCCAATGCCTATACATAGATATATATCAATATATAAGCTTTGGAGAAATAATAGCTGTGCGATTAAATTAAATTAGCTGTTTATATGGCTAAACACCGCAACTACATGTATGACCTGAAACGTTTAACACTCTAACACACAGGTAAAATTGAATCCGGATCTAATGTGAACCGGTTTAAATCGAAACCAGTTGTAAAAATTCGTGCGCTCACATGACCATGTGGCCAAGCCGTTTTTAAGCCAGTTCAGGGCATTTGTCCGTTCACGATGATATTTACGCAGGTTTAGTAATTACGGCGTCATCCTGACCACATATCCGGGGCATTTAATCCAGCTACCGTTCACACGACAAAGATAAACCGGCCAAGACCTGAAACTGGCTTAAAACCACGTCACCAGCAGGGACAGGTAAACCCTGTTGAGTGCCCCTGCTTTACGTTCACACGAGCGACGTCAAACTGGCCCAAAGCCACTTTCGGATTTAAACCAGATTAACTTTGCCCTTGTGAACGGAGCATTAAGTCAAATGCTAGTATCAAGTATTGTGTTACGTCCCGAAGACTACAGGCATTACGGCATACATGACACTGGCAACAGAGAACAAGCGACATTGCTTTTCAAGCCCGTCAAGTGTCAAGTGTGATTGATTTCAACTTGCGCTTTTCTACATGTGACACAACAGACAAGTGACACCACGTGATTTGAAGGTCAGATACTTCAAGTGGTGAATACTAGGCATTGTTGTGAATAATGGAAGAAGTGTAAATCGGGGTCGTCTTTGACCCTTCAAGACAAATGGACGAGAAACGTCTGTATGGGATTTCTGAAGATAGATTATCCACTAGACACATCTATACGTTAAATTCAATAACACCCTTCTGGAACGACACTCCGAAAGAAAAGTAGAAAGAAAGATTCGTCTTAAGTCATCGTGACAAGCAGTCCAAAATTGTAGACATGATCAACGATAGATGGTTTTGACAAGAGAGATATGGAGGCCGTCAGCTATAATCAACCTTTTACAAAAGTTTCGAATTTACGTTTTATCACAAGCATCAAAGCGCCTTATGCATGTCGTTTTAAAAGAAACATCGTCAGTTCGGAAACAGGTTATACTGTATGACAATAGCACAGATGTTTATTGGAAAGTAGTTCTGTAAATGGAGGGCTATACATGCAACAAAAGAAACATATAGCTGGCTATTTGAGAAAACAATATTATTAACTGGGAAATGACTAACACGTTGTCATTTGAAAGATACCGGCATATCAAGCATTCTGAACGCACAAACACAAAACTGTTCTTTTGTAAAATTGTTCTTATTGTAAGGTGAATTTTAATGTATAGCAAAATACATGCAAACAGTTCATGTAGTATCACGTTGATTAAATACTTATACTTCATAGGCTTCAAAACATTGTGCCATCGCTTGCTCACAGACATAAAGGTTTGTGATGAAATGTTTCGTTATAATGTAATGCAATATATATGCAGGTTTGGCTGAACCCGGCTTTTTTACTACAGTTAAGATTAGGGGTTTTGTTAGGTGCTGGTCGAAGTGCGCTAAATCAGCCAAGATATGGCCGAAATACTGATTGCAATAAGCATAATCATTTTTTTCAATCAAATAAATTAAAAAAACGAGTCACTTTGGATACCATGGATATCCATAGGCCTATTTAGGCCTAATCCCTACAAGAACAGGTTATGTGGTACATGGCAGATATTATGTGTTTTATTGTACAACGGATTCTGAGTAGGTTACTTAATATCGAAGACCATACGTGCCGTAAATTATTTGGGTAGTTATATGTATTAAGTATCACGCCGAAGGTTTACACGGTAACATTGTGTAAGGGTGATGGAAACACGGCTACGGCCAAGCGTGTTTGGGTTACAGAGAGGCATGAGGCGGCCCTAAAACTAGCAGCGGATGGTAGAACAGGCAAGAATAATTGGCTATTACTCTGTTACCGCTCACTGGTCATCTGCTCAAAGCCGATGTCAAAATGAATTTATCGGGCGAAAATGACAGTGATGACAGGAGCATTCACGTGCTGCCGATTACCGAGTCTTCGACAGATCCCGCTACTTCCAGTCCGTCGTGTCGGATCTTTTGACAAGCCGGACTTTCCTTCATCCCTACTGATGTCTACCCTGGTCTTCGATCACAATCCCTTCCGCCTCGCTCCTGATGGCTTATGGTTGATTAGTCAAGTTTATTTAGCCGATGTTCCGAAAGGACGTTCGGGTCAATCCGCCAAATTACGTACAAAACCCCAGAAAGTTAAGGTTCGATCAAATAATTGCCTTCGAGAGATCTGTCTACAACTCATTTATGTCATGTGGTAAATCAGCCGTACACAAGCTCTCTGATTAGTCATTAAATCTGACGTTCGTCCAGCAGCGGTATAACTTGAGGGAGGGCACGGTGGACGGCGCTGGCCGGCTTTCTCCCCGCTTAACTAGCATTCCTCAAGGCGGAATGTATCATCGGCCAGCCGTCCCAAACCCCTTACCGCCATCTGCCACTCGCAACCGTAATTACCTGCTAGCGTGTTTGTTTACAGGCGCGTGTGAAATAAATATCAGGTAATTCTAGCGCGATATTGGCCCAGATAAAGTTCCACAGAGACTTCCAGTAAGACTTAAGTCTCCACTTCAGAATCGCTTGTAGTCGGTCTGCAGCTTTCGGTTACATTCCAAACCTAATTGCCCAAGGTATACAGAATTTAAACTTGATAACTGTCCAGTTTCCCATTGACCGTATCGTCCTACTAGAATCGAGACATTTCATCCGGGAAAATGTTGGGTAGATACAATGTATTTAGAAGTCCACGGGACGCTTTTCTCTCCCACTGCTGGTATCAGGGCCCGACTCTAAAGCCGTCATGTCCACTTAGCCCTGTTATAATAGTGTTGTTTGGCGGATGACCCGACTAATGGGACCTCGGGATGTCAAATCTATTTTGTCTCGGCTTAAGCTTAAATTGGCTACAATCACAAGGGACGATTTCTGGCAAAACTGGATAAATTGGGTTGTATCAATAAATCAGCCCTTTGGGTTTACGGCGAAATGGCTAACAGCAATTGGTAGAATGAAATAGTGGAACTTTAAGAGAAATTGCTATCTATAGAAGCGTCACTTACGTTGGTTTATATAGGTCTACAACGATAAACTTGACATCGTGAAAAGTTTTCCTTTTCGATAGGCACGTAAACTTGTTCAAGAAGTATATAGATGCAAGCGTATATTGTGTACTTTGTTGTTGGGATAAATTTCTGAAAAATCCTGAAAACTTAGAGTAACGACCTCTGGATTGTAACGAACAGCCTGTCGTATGGCGTACTGAATAATGGCTTTTAAATACTCAAACCCGATTGTTGCATTATGTTGGACACACAGAAAAATTAGTTTGGTCAAATAAGTGATTATAATGCGTACTATGCGCTATAAGTGTATACTTGGAAACTGGCTGGTAAAGTGATCTAAATGACACTGGAAGAATGTGCTGTCAGTTCATACATACCTCCTAGCGTGTCAGTAAAGCCAACTTGAAATGTGGCAGATGTCCACCACAAATATAGAAGAAGAAAAAAGAAAAGAAATGTGCTGTGCGAGTGCTGGATTTGAACGCGCGACACCTGGATTGTTTTAAATGGAGAAAGGGGAATTTTAGAAACATTACCAATCAGACCCATAAGTAGAATGTCAGTAAAAATAATAACTGGCCGTTATGAAAGGCTGTTATGAACTGACTGAAGCACACAAGAACTGAAAAAGTAAACTAGATATAAGAGATCTTCCCTGGCAAAGCCAGGCGTATACCAGTCGTCAACCATAATGAGTGTTCCAGGTTAATCAATGGAAGCTCAATTTCCAAAACAGGGTTCAAAACAAACCACCCAGAAAATACGACAGTACATATACAAGTAACATATGGAAATTAAGAAATCATGTAAAGAGAAATCGTCAACCGTTTTCAACCTTGCATATCTCCAAAGACACACCCAGATCCAGAGCCCCATTCTTCTGGTAACCTGTTTGGTCACGACACCAGTGTGAAAGAGGGTTAACCATGCCGATCAGACCTGGATTTGAACTCGCATCTCCCAACTGAGCGAAAGGAAAAATTTCCGTAGATGCTGATCACAAGCGCCCGAAAGCCGGTGCTATTACTCTCTTAAGACACATCCACGTTCACAGGCCCTGAGCTCCATACATGTTTCTTGGAACATGTTTAGTCATGCGCTAGATCTTATTTGGATTTCAAATGAATGTGAAAAAGGGATTTGCAAGAAACAATATACATGTATATAAATAGTAAATAAAGCTAGTAATATGTAAGAGAGAAGCAGTTCTCAATATCGAACTGGTAATCTGTGCATAATTAAAATATACTAGTGGCAGAAATATATATGTAGGTATTTAGGTTTTGACTGCAACTGTTCATAACGCATCATGTCGATATAATGGACATAAATGCTTTATATACAACCCCTAACTCCTGGGTGAAGCGGGACTAAATACACAGATCGGCAGAGATCCTGAATCCTGTTTTCCATACTTGCCAACAAGTGTGCTGTATTCATTTTACAATGTTGTAAACTTTGAGCGAAGGTGTTCGATAGAGAATACTTCACATATTTGTTTCTTACACAATAACTTGTGACGTAGATTAAGATCATCACTGTTTTCGCAAGGTTTAACAACTGCTACACCGTCTCCGCGGTCATACGTCGATGTTCTGCCCAGTTTCCTTTCACCATAATGCTGGACGACATCGTATCACTGAAATATTCTTAAGTACGACGTAAAACACAAATCAGATATATAAATATATAAATAAACAGGCCGAGATATGTACATGTACATGCATGCGTCACATGCAGGGCCAATTGCCAATACTACTATAGAAGCCCAGCACTCTAATAACTGCGCTATATGGTTGGGCAATTCCTCTAGCTACTGTCGTAGTGTAAACACTGGATTATAGTTCCCGTTACCTCAGATAAGATAAGACAATAAAAAATAAAATAACTAAAGGATTTAACGTCGGTTTTCAGAAACAGCGAACATAGGCTCATTTGTATGTATGCACATCTTTTTGTCTGGGGTTTTATGCCGCACTTATCAACTTCTCAGTCAAATGACGACGATTTCATTAGGTGTGTATACACATACTGTGTGTTCTCGTGGCAGGGCGAGTCCATGCTCCCAATGTGCTGTCGCCGCTGAAGTATCATGCCGAGGACACCAGACATGACACCCCACCCAGACACACTATGCCTTCTCCAGCCCAACCAGTCCTTGCTCTAATTTCTCAGTTTTCATCGCCAAGCGAGTCATCAACAAGTGCCATTTTTAAAGTCTTTAATACGACCCGACTCGCGTATGGTCCCAGATCTGCCAACTTCGAGGTGTATGCTCTAACCATTAACTCACTTGTTTGCGGTACAAGTGCTACAATATGCGTGTTCAATGATGTGCATGTAAAAGTACCAGTGTATACCGACAATGATGTATCGTCAGATACTCTGCATTAAACTCTGTGAAATTATTGAAACAGTTCCTTTAATTGAGAAAATGTTGTCATTTTCGGTTTTTACAAACACAAAACTATATTTAAGTAAGATACATAGCTGTTGAGGAATATCAGTTTTTCGTGGTTCACATGTTTTATTGCTACTGACCATACTACATAGTCACATTCCGCAAAACTAAAACTAATGACTACGTCTCAACGCATTATAGATATTTAAACACAAAAGTTTATTAGGTAATTTTTTGGACAAATTTGACATCCGATCGATATGTAGATTCCACTGTCAGACTCTGTTTCCATACCGTTCTATCTAAGATGTTCATGGTAATCCACTGAAAAGACCACACTAGTAGGTTCTTTTTTACTTATCTACGATGGCTTTTTAGCACAAGGCTTTATCAAGTTAAACGTTCAACTGGGAGCATTTCCAGCCTGTTGATAATATCTTCTGTCGTTTTTAATCACAAAAACTTCATAACACTATAAAGATTTCCCCACTTCGTCAAAACATAACCCATACATCATGCTACTCTAACCATTTCCCAATTAGTCCCCGTTCTTTTCTTTTTTTTTAATTTAGAATATTCGCTGATAACATATATTGAACGGATGTGTCTTCTGGATGGAATCGACAGTCGTAAGCAATGCAAAAGCCATAAATCACAGCATTTTAGCCTGACTGTAATCCGGCTATTCCATATCTACAAATCCATGGCCTTCAAAAATAACTTTGGCTTTATTGGGCGTATCAGCTGATATTGAGCATGTGGGCAGACGCTCGACATTGATCATGTCATGTGCCCTTACCTCCACCCCTCCTCCCCATCCCCCGGTCAAAACTATTCAACCACCCCCACCCCGCACCAAACAGCAATCTCATATGTCTTATTTTCCATATGATTATTCAGCTAAAAATCGATCGTTGGCTCTGTCGATATTTTCCTCCCAGTCAGTTCGTCTTGATCAGTGAGGTTGCAGGCTCGAATATAGCTTTTGCATGTCCAACTGCATTTTCAAGGTTACATTTTCCTGCAATCCGATTTTCTTGACCGCTGGCGCATAAGTGAAAAATTCTTGAGCACGAGATTAAGCACAGAACAAATAAATAAATTTATTTATAAACAAAATGTGGCTTGCAAATGTTACGGATCCTGGCAAATAAAACCGAATAATATGTATTTATAACGCGTATTCATTTTTTAAATTTATTTTAGGTCATTTTTGTTGCTTGAGAAAGGACATAAAAGCCTTGCTTTGTGAATGTTATAGGAAACTAACCTGAAATGCTAAAGCAAGACAACGACGTTCCTAAACCAGGAAACCCAACTCCGTATATGTGTTACATGTTGTTACTACATAAAGGGTTGTGATTATCTCCGCCAGTAAAGTGAAGCATTCTTGAGTACGGTGTTTTAAACAACAATCAATCACTCATATACAAAATTAGTGTTATTACAATTTTCCAGCTACAAGGCTTTATTGGCCCATTGCCGACATAAATGAGGGTAACCTGAAACATGCACTGCTATACAGCTAGAACCGAGGATGCAAAGAAATGTATGTGCTTAAAACAGATTGCAAAGGGCAAACATCAGCCTAGCGGATCAGCTGTACCAAGGATCTATGTTGCCTACAAACCCGAAAGTTTGGGATGCGTTGAAGATGGCGCTTCAGGGCTTTTTATACACAGATAAATCTATGATGCAGATGATTCGCGATTGGGAACTGAAGAGTAAGGACAGCATCTGCACTTTACAATAGAAGATGTTTAGTATCATCTGGCATGTGACCAGTAACGTGTATCGGACGTTGACAGATATTCCAGATGGCCCGAACCAACGCCACGCTTGCACGCAGGCCAACTTCCGCTTTTAGAGCGCTTTAATCCAGGGACAATTGTTTGGTGGGTTGGGTCCACGCCAGGACGGTCGTAAAATTTTATGACTTCTGTAAGACTGCTTGATGAATTAATCTGAAGCATTTGTGGGAGATGATGGCTTTTTGTCTTGCTAACGGTTGCCTCCATGAGCCATTAAGCCCGCGCAACGCCCTGAGCAACTTGACAAGGTCTGTTTGGGATATGGTGGACAACTTCAGGAACCCGTTACAAGTTTGGTCGGCGATTGCTCCTAGCGGCCAGCCAACACGTCGAGCGCTGCCGATAGTGTTCTTATAAACGGTGCCGAGGTGAGGGTTAATTGACAGACGCCTCAGACTGTCACTGGTCCATCTGTATTAAGGCTTAGTGGTCCCGGGTTTAGAGACACGGGTGCCAGATTGAGCTATTACAGGAAGCGACTTTTCGATGGCGCAGTCGGGAGATAGCAGATGGCGGAGGATAACGAATCAGCTCCGGAATCCAGGAGAAATATGACGGCGTTATAACTCCTCTGGGTATCGTACCCTCTAGATACCCTCCCCAGTCCACATATCACCAGGCTATCCAAGGGAGCAGGCTATATGGAGATACACTTTCCTACGCAGCCAGGGAACATTTTCACTTTTGCATTATGGTACATGTATATTGACTGTATAACGCAACTTTCTTGCAACATCACCATATATGTAAATGTAAAGTATACACGACTTACATTTAATCTATAGATAAACACAAAACAGTTATACTGAGTATTATTTATAAATATATAACCCTTAATTTATACAAAACGCATACATATAACTATTGACACCTCATACAATAATTATTACGCATTTGATGAAACTTTTGTGAATATATTTCACATATTTATGAAACTGTTTGGAGCTGTATATCAAATGGTACATATATGACTAAATTTTTTGAAGATATTAATTTTCCGCATTTATGACATAACCTTTGTTTAATTCTGGTACGTTCTTTAAATTTACTTGTCTTTTTAAATGGCCGTACTTGGGAAGGTCTTCCAGCCACCTGCGGATGGTCGTGAGTTTCCCCCGAGCTCTGTCCGGTTTCCTCCCACCATAATGCTGTCGTGTAAGTGAAATATTCTTGAGTACAGCGTAAAACACCAGACAAATAAATAAATAAATATATCTAAGTCTAAACAGTTAACCTAGAAGTATGAGCGATGGTTTTAAGGTTAAAACCTTAAAAGCAGGCCGTAACCCAATATAGGATGGTCGTCGTTCAATCACTTAGCATCGAAGGGTGGGGGGGTTCAATCCCGGCCTTGGGAAATAACTTCTGACAGATTCTCCCGTTCTTGTTGTCTCTCGTGGGTGTTTTGAACAACCTAACTAGCGTTCAGGACCACTTCTACCATTATGGTGTGCATATCCATACGACACAAATGGCTCGTTTGTCAGTAATTTGTCAAAGGTCCTGGTTTACTCCGATCACTTGGGCTTCCTCTACCCATAAATTAAGCAGACCGTCCTGGAATAGGTAAGAATAAAATCTTAAACAACAACCATGTGAATCAGTTGAATTTAAGTCGAATGCCTTAGCAGGTAATGTGGTGCTCCGACCGCTATTGGTATAAGTGCTTCGTCGGGGTAGGGCGTCGAGCCTGATGTGTTCAGCTTGGAGTTTCAATGAGGATTCTCCATGCAAATATGTCGGCTTGCTAGAATGACAGAAATAATAGCGAAAACGACGTTAACCCCTGATTAGGCCAAATAATACAATTTGTATATTGCCTTCGTTATTTATAGATTATATATACATGTATGAAATGTTGTCTACTTCCGATTTTTTTGTGAAATTTGATATTCTTGTAGAGTGATTCCAGTTAGAACAATTTTTTAAAAATTTGGACATGCATTCAAAACTTTGGAAGCTCGACATTGATCGAACTTGTGACGTCATAAAAGTGTCTAAGTTTGATAATGTTTTCATGTTTTCTGGTGTATTTAGCAAAATGCTGATTCAGAATGTGCTTTCGGATTTTGCCTACCTTTGTGAGATATGGTCAAAAACATTTTTCAGTCACGTAATTTCAATGGACTGCAACTACGAAAGCTACAAATCTGAGACTTGCACAGCATTATGGCCAAGACATGTAGTTTCTGATGCATGCCAACGGATTTGAGCTACGATCTATAGTTTTCTCGCTAGAAATATTTAAATGACACCACTCTACTTCAGAAACAGAAACGTAAGGCCGTGGATTTAACATAGACTTTTGAGGTAACTGTGTATTACTATATACATGTGCTGCAGGTAACCTGCCCCATAGGTTGGCTGCCTGTCACTCAACCCGAAAAGTGAACAACTGCCCCTCCTCTCCACAGCTATCAACAAAGAATTTTCAATGTTTGCTCAGCCAACCTCCGACGGTATCCCCGCACACACCCCATGCCATCAGAAATACAAGTCCAAAGCCATGGTGAAATATACGAAAATGCCTATCCACACATGTACCTTGAGTCATGACGAGCCCAAAACATGTTACTCTTATTAGGCCAAATTTAACCGTTAAAGAAATATCGCGGTTTCTAGTTTCTCTTCAGGTCTAGACATTACATGCCCCTAAGCTAGAGACGGGCTTCGGGGTGCCGGAAAGTTACTACGAAACCGCACGCCATGGCTTTGGACTGAAGATCTTTTGTAAAGAAGACAACACAACAACACCGCTTATTCCTTCTCACTATTTAGACCAAAATAGTGTGGGGTTCAAACCCAGTTGATTAGTTTTCATTTTTGTCATGGAATGTAACAGCTTTAATTTGATTCTGTATTTGTTTTACGACAATTTCCTACAGCCTAAAGGTCACGGAGGCTCCCCTCAACAATAAAACCAACATATACACAAATTATTACTGATGATAAAAAAAATATATAAATCCCATGATACATAACGAGGTTATGGGGATCAAAATAAAGTCAAGGATTCAGAAATGGAAAGAGCATTATTTGCATATGTTTATTTATTGTATTATGACTGGACTGAGTTGGTTAATCTACATGTAGATGTAGATTAGCTACGTTAACTTATCAAATTATGCACAGAAATCAAAGTTAATTTTTTTTATCAATGCCAGGTTCAGGTGACACAAGCATACTGAAAATTATCGATAGTTTGTTTGGAGTGAGTGAGCGCTGGGGGTTTAATGTCGGATAGATTTTTGGGCAAGGTATATATACCTTGCATTACGCAATCCTAACATACACTATTTGTTTGTTTATTTGATTGGTTGAGTGATTCATTGATTTACTGATTAATTACATTTAGAATTCACGCCGTATTTAAAACCACACGTATAGGCTTTTGTTCAATGATTTTTTCTTCTTTATTTGATAGGCACACGTTAAATGGATGATGGATATAAAAGCAACGTAGTGAAAAACGAAATAAAAAAAAAAGTCAAAAGCTAAACTGGATGTTCCTACCGTAACACCTATCGGTCAAGGTGATGGGCTGCGAAAATTGTATCCTACTGTTCCCAACATTCCCTTTCAGAATTGCATGCCCGGTAAACAGAATGTTGGGTGGGATAAAATTTTCACGGCCCATTAACCTGGTACAAGATGAAGCAAAAAAAAAATCTAAAAATGACAGATGTTGATTTGAGTTGTCCGATTCGAAAGTTTAAATGGTTGGATTTCTCTTGAAAGATGGTTTACAAGTGCTGGCTTTGACATATTACATTTCGGGCTTATTAGAGAATCCGTGGATAGCAAAAATAAGTAAGGTTCTAGCCATTTTTTTTAGTGAAATTGTCCGCGTGGAAGTCCATATGACTGAAGGTGGGCGTTGTGGTACTAACGTCCAGCTTAGTCTGGGCTGGTAACACAGGCCTTTATGGATACATAGACACAGATTTACTTCTTGTTTCTTTTTTATTCTGCTTAGAAAACAAATTAAAGGACCTGCTCTGAATTCAGTTGTATTGCATCATTGGTACCCTACATTTAGTACAGATGACCAGTAACCTACAAGCACTCCACTTTGTGATGGAAGATCCGAATGTCCAATCATCATCTACGGACATAGGTTGCAGGAGGGATAATCCGAATGGGTATGAAGTCCATGCTAGTTTGGGAGCTCTTCAGCACTGGAGGCGAGAACGAATGATTACAGACGATGGTGGAAGCCACACGCATTTGATAGACGAAGTGCTTCTGACGAACTTTAAGACAAATCACCATGGCTTCTCTCAAAAATGCTGCCAAGAGCAGACAGAAGCCACACAGAGAACGTAGCCAGGTAACAATAATGCTGTAGTTATCATGACATAAATGAGGCCCCCAAAGAATGTTGATATCGTTATCGTGGCAACGAAAACTGGTCCTTTTGAAGTGACTCCACCAGCTGTAGTGCATTTCATATCGAATTTGTTTTGTTGTTCCCAGTTTGCCTCGTCGTGTACCCTTGTCCGATGATTCTGATTTTTATTTCTGTGTTTATACGTTGATAATCTACATAATTCTTTTGAAATTGTACAGACCAATTGGTCGCAAGGTTTTAATTAATATCAAACTGTTTAACTTTTCAGCCTGAAAGTCGAGCCAAGCTTGGGTTTTTGGAGAAGAAAAAAGATTACAAACAGAGGGCAGAGTATGTTCTTGTTTTGCTGTTTATCCTTGTACATTTTCTACATTTCAGGCATATTAAGCTACACAGTGTATGTATTATGTGTTTTTATTCATTGGTGAAATACTGTTTCAAATCATTAGTGGACTGAAAGAAATGAGCTAGTACAGCTCTTGTGTGCTTATCTACACATTGTATATGAGCGGTTAGAGCAAGAAGACAGGACTGGTTGGCTTGGTGTCTGTATAAAGTGACTGGGTGAGGTGTGAGGTCTGGTGTCTCCAGAGTGATGCTTCAATGACAGCAGCACTTTGGCGGCATGGATTAGCCCAGTCAAAAGAAGACACAGTATATGCACACGCACCCCTAATGACTCCTTGTTGTCATATGATTGAAATATTGTTATGTACGACATAAAACTCCAATTGAGTGAGTACTTGGGGTTTAACATCATACTTAACAATTTTTTAGTCATATGACGACGAAGGAATCCTTAAAGTGTATGTAATGTGCCTCTTTGTTGCAGGACGGATTTTCACCGCTCTTTTATCTAGTGCTACTTCACTGATACGACCTAACAAATGCAAGTAAGCTACATCGCCATTATACTGATACGGGTCAACCAGTCGCTGTACTATCCCCTTAATGCTGAATGCCAAGCTTTTAATGTCTTAGGTGTGACTTGACTCAGGATTGACCGTGGATCTACCACCCAGAAGCGGACGCGGTATAAAACCCCAAGCATACATACATAAATACATACATAAATACACAATGTATATGATGAGTAAATGGGTAGTACTGTAATTCTTCAACCCTGTGGCATTTTTGCAAGGTGTTTCTTCAAGCATATGCTGAAGGAATTATTCTGTGTAGACTGGTGAAAATACACTTTGTGTGAAGCCTTGAAATTAGTCAATTCAACCAATATAGTTTTGTCTCCAAAATCAACCTAAGAATGTGCATAAGTTTCATATATGGTTGAGGAATAAGGGTGAATGGAATATGTTGTATGTTATGATTTTGAAAGTTATATTGAACACCTTTCAAACATATGTCGACACTAATGTAAATCGACTTTGGGACGGGTGAAGTGTATTTGTGAGGAGGGATGCTTTTTACTGTAATGCACTGACACACTATGGCCAGTGTTACTTTTATTTTTCCTACAATCTGATATTATGAGTATTAAAGAACCATACAAAGATCCAGGAAGGTGGTCATGGCCAAGACGTGGTAAATTCGCTTGAATTTCAGTTGAAAGGACATATGACACAAGGATTTAATCCTAGCCTTAGACAGGATATTTTTTCTCAGGCCTGCTCTGACTTTTCTTTGGGTCTTGTAGAGAATAAGTTGTCAACAACTCTCATATGACCATCTACACAGTCATTGAGGAACACTTGTCTTCCACAAGTCAAATATTTGAATGCCCTTCAACACCCTAACAAAAAATAAATGAAAGTATTTTTACACATAGTTTTCAGTGGTCGGTATGATGAACCTTACTTCATATTTTGGCTTTCGTTTACTTTAAGTGAAGATTTCCTAAGTGTGATATTAAACAAAAATCAAATAAATAAATGAATAAATCCAAAAAAATCTTGACTTCTGAAAACATTCAAGAGCATAGAGATTTGAGTTTTGTAAGAAAACATAAGATGTGCTTCTGTCCATTCTTTACCAATTCTGATCTTGCTTTTAGAGAATTTCATCGTAAGGAAAGCACATTGACAGCTCTGAGACGAAGGGCTTTAAACAGAAATCCTGATGAGTTCTACTTTAACATGGTTCGCACGAAGAAAGTGGTAAGTTCTGAGAAACATAACCTATGTTGAAGATAAGGTAACGGGTCACCATTGGCATAACCTTAAATAATTGTACAGACAAGTTAAATGTATACTGTATAACTGTGTTATTTTGAGCTGATTATTAATTGGAAACAACTTGCACCATTTAATTTTAATGTAGTTACAGTAAATGCCTTAAAATTTCAATGAAAAAACACATTCTTAGGGCAAATAAATGTCATAAAAGTATTACTTGTGGTGCTGAAACTTGCTGTATCTTCCAACATGTACCTGTGTCGTGGGCGAAATTTTAGGTGATTTGCCATATTTCGAGATAATTTTAGTGCATAGATTCGATTTATTTATTTATTTATTTATCTGATTGGCGTTTTACACTGTGGTCAAGAATATGTCACTTATACGACGGCGGTAAAAGGTGGGTGGAAACGGGTACAGCCCGGGGGAAACCCACGACCATCCGCAGGTTGCTGACAGACCTTCCCATGTACGGCTGGAGAAGGAAGCCAGCATGAGCTGGACTTGAGCTCACAGCGACCGCATTGGTGAGAGACTCCTGGGCAATAATGCTGCGCTAGCGCGCTAAGCCATGAAGCCCCCATTGATTCGAGTGCAGTCAAATTTCTCTAGTTATTTTTGCAGATGAATTTTTGTTTTTTGTGTACTTTTCTTTAAAGTTTTTGCTGATTGTTTGTTTATAGGATGGAGTGCATCAACCCCGAGAGGAAAGAGAGCCTGAATATACGGAGGAACAGATTAAACTGATGCGCTCACAAGATATAAGATATGTTAACTTCAAGAGAACTGCAGAATTAAAAGTGAGTAGACTGACCCTGAGTATCATAAAGCTGGTAGTAACTTGCCATATATAGGCTTGATCTTCATCTTCATTCTTTTTATCTTGAGTATCTTTTGGCAGTTACCTGAGTACCCAATATCATAGTTTTTTTCTGAATTCTAGATTTCAGGATGGTGCTGTGCTCAAGCTAGTTTATTCTATTCATGTTTATATTTAGCTTGTTGAGCGCTCATCATTGGTAGAAATAATCTAGCTTTATCCAATAGTACCTGGGGTTACAGCTTGACTGCGAACAGAGTGCAATTTAATCATACAGAATATGACTTTCATGAAAAGTAAACATCTTTTTTTTATTTCCAGAAAATTGAAAGGCTGAAGTCAGAGTTACATCTGTTGGATGCGCAGGATAAGCCTCAAAACAAACACACAATATTTGTGGATTCCAAAAAAGATGGTAATTACAATGTACATTGGGTCTGCCAGCAACCTGGTCAGTGGTCATGGGTTACCCATTTTTTTACACCATAACGCAGGCCGTCGTCATAGAAAGTGCACATTTAAAACATGCACATTTAAAATGTGTCAGGTCTTGTAATAGGAGAAATGCGAGTGGTAAGCAGACATATATCTCAGTAATGGCTCGGACCTGGTGTCACAGGCTCAAATCCAACTCTAGCTGATTCAGCTGTGGCTTTAAGTCAGGATTTTAATCAGGGACTTGGCGAATTTTGGTGGTATGCTCCACCAGAGTATAAATGATACATTCTCAAGAAAGACACTAAATACTAGGCATCAGATAAATAAGTAAATATCATTAGTTTTGTGGCCTGCATGCTTGGCATTTTAAGGGTTTCCCCACTTAAGCTAAACATGAGTGCGTTACTCAGACTCGTATCTTGTAATCACGTAAATATCAAAGGTGTAAGTTTAGACTGAATCTCTGGCACAGAATTTTTGAGATTCCCTCAACCAGTCTGAGTTATGGTCTTGGTGGATTAAACAGTGAGTAGTTGAGGTAATTTTACACGAAGTTCATGGTAGATCAGTTACCTTCCGTCAATGTGACAGGCAGATTTTAACATCATTGTTTAAGAAGCTTAGGCATTTACATGTACCGTACATGACATAGGTTGGTGGGTAGTCGGGGCACTCGACACACGGACCAAAATAAATATACTGTAAATTTTCAACCTTTTCCTCCACTAAAGCCTTCTTTTCAGTGGAAGTTTTGCATACAGTTATTATGAAAATAATACTAAAAATGATCTGTTCATGCCATAAAAGATGAAAGCTTCATAAAGCTATGCAAGTTATATCTCTACACCCCATAGTTCTGTCAGATTGTTTCAAAATATTGATTACAGAGGTGAAGGTTGAAGAATGAGGGTAGTGTAATTCTTCAACCTTTGCAAATGTTTGCAAGGTGTTTATTCAAGCGTATTCTGAGGACAGTTTTCTGTGTTGAATGATACAATTTTTTGTGAAGCCGTGAAATTGGTCAATCTAGATTATGTAGTTTTGTCAGCAAAAAGTCATATTAAAAATGTGCTCAAATTGCTTTGAACATTGCTCTTCCCTATGCAAAAATGTTGAGGAATTAGGGTAGTAACTCTTTAAACACGTGTTATTTGGTAGCATTCTGATTTGTATTGCTATCAGTCTGAACATTTTTATATACATGTGTGTAGATAACAAAAGTTTGGGATTCCAGACTTCTTTTTGAATGGTTAAAACATGCTCATGGTCAGACCCTGATTAAACAGTGTGTATGTGACAGTGTTTTGTTTAAATAATCAATGGTGTGTTTCTTATCAATAGTGAAGACGTTTGATGCTGCAAGTCATTTCAACACCCACCCAGCCCTGGTAGGAAGACGATACAACAGACCCACCTGGGATACACTAGAAAAACACCAGACACCGGTCTTTGATGAGGAAATGATGCAGGTATGGCCAAAATGTTGAAAAAACTGATCACTGTTACAAAGATAATGTGTGATGGTAAAGTTTTGAAACTGTTTGGTCAGGTCAGGCTCTTTTTAAAAGCTTTGGCTGGGCATGTGTGTGTTGCATGCATGATTGTAATAATTATATTGTTAAGAATATTTCTCCTATATAAGCAGCCAGCGTAATGGTGGAAGGAAAGTGTGCAGATCTGGGCTGAAACCCACAACCATCCGCAGGTTGCTGGCAGAATGATTGTAATAAGTTTGTTGTGTTCAGGGTTAATTTTTATCTATTTGATTTGTGTTTTAAGCCATTTCACTTATAGGACAGTGGCCAGCATTATGGGGGGAGGATACAGGGCCGTGCCCGCTTGAAACCCACGACCATCCACAGGCTGCTGAGAGACCTTCCCAATAAATCAAATTAACAAATACATAGACTTGTTCTAATGTGTTGTCTTTTTTTTATTTTGGCGTGAAACTAAAAGGACCTAGCCTCAGAAAAACAGAAAAAATACAAGGAGTTGACCAAAAGGATAGAACGTGAAAGAGAGTTGAGTATAATAGCTCAGAAGATGGAAGTCCAGAAACGATTAATGGTGAGTGTGGAAACTATTCAGTCTTTCGTAAGGAAAGGGGAAGGGGAGGGCCTCTGTCGCTGGTGTCTGCATGGTTTGCTCTGAGTCCACAGGGTGTTGGTTCCATCCCAGCTTTCGACAGTTTTGAAATTTGGTGTCAACTTTTCTCAGTCTGTTGATGGAATTATGAAAGTAAAGTGGTTAATGCTCTTCTTGTGTTCTTTTAGATGGTCTTATGTGAATTTTATTTGACATTTCCTTACCGATAATAGCTTTTACCAAAATGACGTACCCAAGGTCATAAATGACTTACCAAAAGGTGGTGGTTTATTCTCAGAACCAGTGTTTTCTTTAGCTATGGTATATGTAACAAATATTCTTGGGTATTGGGAATAAATTAAATAGCAATCAAACAAATCAGATGTTTATATCAGATATCTTGGCTTACACTAATACCTTAATCTTTTCGCGTATGGAAGAGGTACTTTCAGTGCAAGTTATGCGCCTTTTACATTTGATTTTGGAGACAATACTACATTCTTGAGGTTAGTCAATTTAATTCCTTCACAAAATTTTCTCAGTCTACATAGACTAATGCCCTCAGAATATGGGTAAATAAACACCTTGAAAACATGCGAAAAGGTTGAAGAATTACAGTATGTTATGTGCTTGATCGATGCTCACTGATTAGCAGATAAATACACGGAATATTTTCTCTTTTCGATTGAATTAACCAGAAAAATAGGCGCAGAATGCAGATTATATCTTAATTCCTTTATAATCACATAAGAAAAATAGGGTGAAAATTCATTATAATTATGATAAAAACACGGCTTGAGTTTTTCCTTTAATTGTACAAGCTGTTTGAATACAACCAATAGTTTCATTGTGTTCTGCACCTCTCTTATTTCAAGGACAAAAAGGCCAAGAAGAAGAAAATAGCGGATGAAACTAAAGAAAGTGCAGCGCAGTATAGATGGTGTGCCAAAAGGAAAAGATAGTGATCAGCAGTGGTCACGCACATGTTGATGCTATGAAATGGAGGAAAAACATGTTTGAACTGTGAATTTTGAATAATAAATGAGGTGTGTCACAACAACATCGCCATGATTATCATTTGTACGGAATATATTCGTTTATTCTAAACAACTTTAACTTGCTTTATTTATTACGGGCTGTTCGTGAATGGGTGGTTAGGACTTACCACGGCACAACAGGTATGAGTTTAATCCCCATGTGGGACAGGGACTTTAGATGACAATAGTCTCTTGCAATCTACGGATGATCGTGGGTTTCCTCCCACCATAATGCTGGCCGCTGATGTATAAGTAAAATATTCTTGAGTACGGCGTAAAACACCAATCAGATAAATAAATAAATCTATAAGATGTCAGCAGTACTGGACTGGCCGTTTAGGTGGTCATGAAATTCATTGGAGGTCACTCGTCTTCCATCACTATGGGGAACTCCGTGGCCGAGAGGGCTTAGTGTTCCAGCTCAGCACATTGGCTGAGGAGCCTCTCACCAATGACATCGATATGAATTCAAATCCAGCTCAGACTGGCTTCCTCTCCGGTCACACGTGTGGATTGTCGTGGGTTTCGGCCGGAATCTGCCGGATTTCCTCAGACCTAAATGTTAGCCGCCTTCGTATAAGTGAAATACTCATGAGTACGGCGTAAAACGCGAATGAAATAAATAAATCCAATCAAATCCCATTATTGTGATGACCCTTTCTTTTGCCAAATGGTTATAGCCTCAAAATCAAAAGATCTGGGATCAAACGCGAGTCGTACCGAGTTTGACAACTACACGTACATAGGTCTACCGGCGGAAGTTTTTGTAACACGTGCATTTAATTTCGTAAGTTTTCTATTCTAATCAAGTTATGCCTGTTGACTTTCACATCTGCATGTACGTTTAAGCAACTAAATGGTGTTTTTTTTTATTATTATTTTTTTTTTACAGATGATCGTTTAATATTAGGCCGCCGTAAATCTCAAAATGTATCTAAGAGCAAAGTTCTAACCTATCCTGGCTCATGTCACGCCTGAAGTAATCTATACCGGAATCAGTTACAAGATCGCTAACTCACCTAGCATAAAATTGAAAGTAGCAGCAGGGGGTTTGATCTTAGATAGTGCATGGTGCAATATTTGTTACGCATGGATATACTTCTCTGAATCTATCCCCAGTTTATTACTATAATTGCGGTTTCCATCTAGTTTGCTGAACCTGCTTAGGTGACATCTGTTAGCGGGATGTCGATATCTGCCACACCTGCCAAGGTGTAAAATGTCCATAAACAACCAAATCGATGGTGATCTGTTACCTATCAAATGACACGGCTACCGACACAATCTTTATGTTAGTTTCACACACGTGCGAAGGCAGACTGTGTGTCTTAAACGAGAAACAAACATGCACGGTGCAGGTTCATTCGTGTGGGTTGATATCAAGTTTGCCGTGTTGACCCTTCTTGTATGAGGTGCTTGATGTCGCGAAAGTTATAGACCTATACATGCCGGTTATCACACCTGTAACTCCTTGAAGCCAGTGTAACTAAGACTACAGTTAAGATGTGAAACATAATTTAAAAGATCATTTCTCATACAAAATTATGAACCGGTATTGCTGTTATTTTGTTTGTAGTATACCTAATCTATATAGGTATATGTAGCTCCTGAAAGCGTAAATATAGATGCCCTCTACATGTTAGGCCTGTAAGTC